>NC_068547.1:15733368-16039552 GCF_026212275.2 Microplitis demolitor | reverse complement strand
CGAGCTGTCAAGAAGTGAAAGTAGCGCGTGAAAGTACCATGTTTATCACTTCATTGAGAATCATTTATCGAATGATATTTTCCAAATTATTATTTAAGATGCATTTAATCCTTACATTATTACTATGATAACACATAAAAGTTTATATCAACTTTCTATTTAAATATTAAATTTACAAAACACTTTATTAGTAATGCGATAGCATATTATTCAAAATTTTTTCTACTATTTACTTATTTTTTCTTGTTGTTGCTGTTGTTTGTTTATTATTATTTATTATTTATTATTACTTATTACTATTACAAAACAACTTACTTGCTTGTTTATCCTTGAAACCGTACTCAGCACTCGACATTATTAATAATTTCTGTTGTTCACCATCTAAGTAGTCTTGTCTATGAGATATCTCAATTTGTTTTACAGAGAGAATTATTCTGATAATTGTATATACCGACATTTACATCATCATTGGAGGTCTTGAAATTTTATTTTATTTTATGATACAAGCTAAGTACACTACTTTTAAGAAACAGTGGGTGAGAGGCATAAAGTTACTCTGTAGTTTTTGTTATTTTTTTTTTAATCTCAAGTCATTAAATGGTTTGAACAGTTTATGCCTGTCACGACAGTTTGCTTAAAACACCTTAATGCAAAAAGTTTATTTTATCTAAAGCTATGTATAACTTTATAAAAATAAACAACTTCCCCAGTTACAGAAAGTCTGCATCCTTTTTTTTTCTCAAACTTTGTTTAGTTTTTCATTCTTTAATTTATACTCACATCAGAAAAGTATCAAGTTGAGTCATTTTTTTATTTCCATATGTAATTTATTTCTCATTCAAGTGTGATGTAACAGTGATAAAAAAACAATCTCCTGTTAAGAATGATTTACTGCAACATGACAAATTACATTTCATAAAAAAATTTTTTATAACATAACATATTTTAACATACGACTGATGACTTTCAATTTATATGGAATTATCTAATAACAAATATTATACATACTATATATTTAATTTTCATGCTTGGTCACAATTTGTTACATAATATGTCATTATTCATTGTTTCTAAAAAATTAATTATAATTATTTATCAAAAGATAACTTTCTTACGGGTAATGTTATCTATACATGGAGAAATTATTCGTGTTTGAAATGTTATGGTGTCATAGTAATGCCGGACTATGTTGGCCACGTCGGAAATTTAAATAAACACACTGTGAAAAATTTCCATTAAATTTTACTATGGGTGTATTGTAACCCCAGATTATAAGAAAACTGGTACATAATTTACAAGTGTCCCTTAGTAAACGTATGCGCATAGGTCCCAATCGTGTAGTCTGCGCATACGTTTACTATGGGACACTTGTAAATTTTGTACCAGTTGTCTTATGGTCCAGGGTTACAATGCACCCATAGTAAAATTTAATGGAAATTTTTCATAGTGCACATGCAGAAATTATTAAGGCTAGTAAAACTTTCAATGGTTACAGTAATTTGTGATATAATCACTATCAATTTTACAATGTCCATAGTAATTTTTCCATGTGTTTATTTCTATTTCCGAAAGGTGGCCAACATGGTCCGGCTTTACTATAACACCGTAGCATTTCAAACAAGAATAATTTCTCCGTGTACCCGTATCACAGTAAAAAATATTGTGTTAAAATCAACACAATCTGTATGTTAGAAACGGTCTGCACAAAATATGTGTTAAAGTTTCAACACAAAATTCGAGTAATATGAGAAGTAACTTCAACATTTTTTAAATGTTAATGGTGAGACGAAAAAATGTTAACTTGAAAATTTCATTTTTGTACCATGAATTATTTTTAGGTTATCAAAAGCGTAAACAATTATTATTTAACATTGAACTATTTTGTGATAGTAAACATGATCCTAAAATTAGTAGACACTTAACAATTTTCGAATTTTTTTATCAACGAATCAATTATGAAAAGAAAAAAAGAAAAATATGCGCATGTAGAAAAGTAAAAAAGTAACAGATGCAATTTTTTAAATATTTTTTATTTTTTAAACTATACGAATCATGAACTTTGTTAACTTAATTTTTTTATGTCCAATTGAAAATAAACAAAATAAATGTCACAAAAATCATAACTAACGAAGAAGAACTAATGCTTATGGCGCTTCCCGCGTGAATAGAAGGAAGACATTTTTTTTAACACAATTCAACTGTCGCTTCAACATTTTTTTTGTGTTGATTTTAAAGTAACACTGAATAAATGTTGATAATATCGATTTTTGTACTTAGGTAACACTTTTAAAGTGTTGAATAGTAGATCGATGAAAAATTCAAAAGTAACACAGAGAATTGTGTTGATTTGACATAATAATCAACACAAAAAATTTAACTCGGACCGTTTTTAACACAGATACACAATATTTTTTACTGTGTAAAATTATTTAATGAAAGTTGAAATGAATTTTATTTAAAAATATTTAAACATCAATTTAATCAATAAAATTTTCTTTATAAATTTATCCCCTCAATTTATAACCATTATTGTATGGATATTTGGCGTGACTGTTGTCGAGTAAAGCAGCAAAGTCTCTTTCACGGTAATTGGGGAAGATGGCGATCAGCGACCAGTTGTTGATTTATAACGTATTCATTTACATATATATATATATATAGAAAAAGAAGAGAAGGCTTATTGTGCTCTTTTAGCGTATTTGTACGTAAGTAAATAAAGAGAAAAAGAGGGAGATAGCTCTAAAGTGAATGAGAGTAATTCCAATTAAATGCAAATTATTAGCGTTAATGCGGCCTGTTAACGATGTCCCAATGGAAATTGAAACTGTTACAAAATCATTAACAATTTAAATGAAAAAAAAAAAAAAAAAATAACGAAATAAATTTACGTTAATTTATATTTATATTTATTTTGACATTATTAGTCATTATAGTTGGCAAACTATTTTATTTATTAAGAATATTCCAGATTCAAACAAAGAAAACAAAGAAATATGACAATGGGAATTTTTTTTTTCTTTCAGATTGTGGAGTCATGGCAGACGATCGTAACATAACCCAGGGGGTTATTACCCCAAAGCACTCGGTAAGTACAAACCTTTTCTTTCTTTCCCCTTTTATATTTTTATTCCAACCCATAATAATAATATATACGGAAGTCCCTAGACATATCGTCTAGAGGCCTAAAGAGTAAAGAAATGTTTGACTATATAGCACTACGGTCGTAGTGTCGTCTAGAAATTCTAATACTGTGAATACTCAATATACTTTTTTCACAACTTATGAGTCATTGCGTTATTACTCTTCTTACCCCTCGCGTTCATACTAAATTCCTTCATCCCCAACGTGTATATACATTACACAGTATCATCTATGATGCATCCGCGTCTACCCCTCAGTAGACTTCTTTCTCAGCCGTTTCTCACCCGTTATACGAGATTGAATGGACGTACGTTAGAATTTACGATCTTGGGGTCAGAGGATAGTAGACCAAGGGTGGATTTTATGTACCAGGGACTCCAGTATCTGTTACACAGTTAAACACTACGGATGTATATTGCAACGTTTTACTTTTTAAGATTGATCGTAATCGAAAACGACAATTTTTATCCAAAAAAATATATACAATTGTATTACGTGATTTTTTTATCTTGTGATATTGTTAGTGATAAATTTTTTTGAGGATAACATCTATAAGGTAAAATTTATTTTATTAGTATGGATTATTTTATAAATTTTAATTTCTTGTATTACATTAATTAAATAATTAAATAGTAATAAATCATTAACATTTTAATTTATTTAAATATATAATTTAATAATTTTGATAATATGCCAAGTATCAGCACATGAATTATTATAATACTCATAAAACGTTTTAGACGCGTAGGCTGTGTAGTGTTAAACGAGTTATACTGTCATTTAGTCGATTATTCGTACTGCCACCTACTTACCCACTTAACTTGGCTCATAGCCATGCATTTGCAAAAGTAATAATAAAATAAAAATTATAAATAATAAAAGAAAATAAAATATATCTGTATATTTTACCATTGTATCGATTTGAATTTACTTTCTACCGATAATGTCGATAATAATTAATATCCTGGTTTGAAGCCAATGAAATATTAATTATCGGTTCCTTCGATCTCTCAATAATGGATTCATCCGCCATAAATGTTAACATATAAATTAATGTTCACCATCTTATAATAACGAGTATAGACCGATAAATATAACTTGTAATATACAATATGAATAACTAGTATTTTGTTGAGTTTTATATATAGATATTTATATGAGGACAAAAGCTAAGGTTTCGCCGGAAGTTTAAACTAAAACCTAACCTAGTCCCACAATGATCTTAACGATCTAAGATCTAAGATGGACAAACAAGCACGTATGTTATCCTTAGCAGTATATAGCTGTTGCTGCCGTTTAATATTTCTATCTTTTTCTTTGGCTAATTCAACGTCAATTATTCATGATTTACGAGGCATCCGGTCGAGTGGCTGACTCTCATAACTCCAGCGAATTTCTCACTGTACACTACATACACTAATTTTACAGCTACATCCCCAATAGGTTACGTATATACTACATATAGGTTGTTATGCTTTTGCTCAGGAGTTTAACATTTTCTGATTAAACTACTAGGTTTTATGTTTACTATACTCTGATATCCCAGGTCACGTTATACCGTGATTATCTTTTGAGGAAGTACCACCACCGGCATTTAAGTATACCATAATATAGAGAAAGAAAAGAAGCTTTAAACTCTTGGTTGATGTTAATATTTTACTACCATACTTTTCTTATTCTCATCTTGCTGTTGTTGTTGTTGTTGTTGTTGTTGTTGCTGTTGTTGTTTATCGACATAACTGAGCAATTAAAACAAGTATGGGATAAATCGCAGCAATTGCAACGACCTGATTTAGGTTATAAGTTGCTAGACACCGCAAAGTCTATGGTTATAAAGCAAATGCTCGATGTCATCCGGTTACAGTGTGGGTTGATGCATTTCTATGTAAGTCTACTTGTAACTATACTAACACACCGTTATACATGTCATTTGGTGTCTTGGTTATAAAGACGACGTGGTATGACCGATCGCGCGTATATATACTGCTGCTGTTAGCTGTTAGCTGTTATTGCAGCTACGTCAAGCTTGAATTACGTCCCCTCGTGATTCAGAGCATCCTGCTAGATGCATGCTGCTGCTACTGCTGCACATAGATCGGTCAGGAACGTGTTTCGAATAGCGGTGTCGAGACGACGGGAAAAACATTGTTGTCGACCAGTTGATGTGTCTTAATTCGACGTTAGAACATACTTGATAAATTTTACTTACTTTATATAGAATAATAAATTCCACTGCATTAATATCACAAGTATGAGAATTACACCCTCGTTAATATGTACATAGTTTAAATAATTATTTATCTTGACATTAATATTTATTACTTTTCTTCTCATACTTCAGCTTCACGAAAAAAAAAAGGCGCTGCAACAGGACGCAGTCCTGTGGGAGCATCAGGACAAAATTCTGTTGCAGCAACAAAATTTTTCCTGTGGAATAAATAGGATAATGACCAAGTTTCATATACTAATTTTTTTTTTGTCCGTATAATGAAATTTCGAAATTTGAAAAAAATTTCAATTTAAAAAAAAATTCTGTTGCAGCGCCTATTTTTTTTCCGTGTTGAGTATAAAAATTAAATATTACATTTAATCATTACAACCCGGGTCAAAAATAAAACTTGATTTAGACTTGGTTTACTAAGTCGAATTTTAGAGCTGTTTTTCACAGGACAAACTCGAATTTTTTTACGGTGATATGAAATTCATTGAGTTTTCGCCTTGGTTTAGACTTAACTGGCTTACTTGGTCACGATTTAAGTCGAAAAAGTCTAAATCAAGTTGGAATTAACTTGGTTTAAACTCATTCGACTTCAATTTCGAGATGAAAAAGTCAAAACCAAGATAAAACATGAAAACACATTTTACACTACAAAATACTTCTTGCTTTTGATAGACTTAGAGTTGGGTTAGCCTAAAGTAAGACAAATAAATAACTTTTTTTTGATTTGGTTAAGCAAGTCAAAGTATAAGGTGAATTACTTTTGTGCTCGAAGTAATAACAAAAAAATTCAAGCTAAGATAAAAAAAAAGGTGTAAAAGTTGACAAAAATTAAAATCAAGTCGAAAAAGTCGAGATCGTATCGGGAATTGTCGGCAAATCGATAGCTTCAAAATAAAATAAGGTGAAGCGAACCTGAATCAAGTTTTATTTTTGACCCGGGTATATAAATGAATATTGTTAAAATATATCTAAATAATGCTTGAACAGGATTTAGTAATAAACTAAAGCTCAAGAGGTAGTCGAGGTTGTGTGTCAGTTTCTATGGTGTTTCATCTTACCCTCCACCAGTTTGTCAGATCTTAAACACCAGTTACAGAGGTAGTAGCCGCGCGGCATCGAATTAGACACGTGATATAAACGTACATAGTAAATCCAAGATTAGGATATAAATTCATTTCAATTCATTCCATTATCCCACAACAAGAAATGTAGATATATAAATTTATATATGAGCCATATAACAATTTATACCCTTTCGGATTTACACTTTTTATTTGTAGGTATAGTCATACAAAACAATACTACTGAACATGAAACTGTTTTTTCAATGCGTAAATTTTAAAAATGTGTTTTTTTTTTTTTTTTTTTTTTTTTTTTTTTTTTTCTCAACTAACACTTGTTCAAATATACATTTTTCAATTCACTAGTGTACTCAAGTATATTGTAATATATAAATGTATATACACATAAAATAATTTCTATATTATTCGAAACCAATCTATTGTGTAAGTTAAGCCAATACATTTTGTGGTTTTATATGAAATATTAATCCTACTGAGAAGCTTTCACTGGGTTATAAATTTTTAAATTATTGTTATTATTAATTATAATGTACAAAGTATATAAAAATTTGATTAAAAATAATTTATGAGGTTTAGTAGCAGTATGACATTGCACTAGGTCAATTTATACTTTGTTTTATACCATCGATAGTGGTTGAAACATGAGTTTTACGTCTTTGGTGGGATCCCATTACAAACAAGATAAATATAAATAAAGTATATAAATCTGTGTAATATATGTTAGATGATTTTTAAAAATTAAATTTTATGTCATAAAAGACAGAAAAGTTGCTACTGTGGTTAGGTTATTTTTATGCTTAAACATTTACTTTCACCCGACGCTTGATGATTTTATTATTATTATTATTATTATTATTATTATTATTATTATTATTATTATTATTATCTAAGAAACGGTCATTGACCCAAAGCAGCTGATAGATCGTTTGATTAATCACCTTCTGTATCACTAGTTACAACTAAAATCATAAGAAAGAGAGTACACAAGTCTAAGTTTGTTTGGTTAATTTGCTTGTTAGTCAATTTCTCGTGAGATAAACTTTGAGTAAATAATTTTAAACTACGTCCTATTCCAGTTCACTGATATTGTGTATAAGTAAGTATGTAAATATATACGTATGTATATATATTTATGTAGTGAGTCTACAAATCCGTCAATAGACAATGTAGTTTACATTCCAAGGAATGTCGCCAATTACGAGTAAATCCAGGTGGCCAGACGCAAATCAGTCAAGTTAATGGGTAGACTGTAGATGTTGATGCTCACAAATCTGTCAATTACATTTACATATTACATTTTATTTTAATCTCATTTTCATAAACTTTGTACTATTATATTTTATTATCTTCTTACCAGCTGTTTATAGTTGTTTTAAATTTGCATTCATTATTTTTTTTCTTGCTTAATAAATCTTTTTTCTTTTTTTCAACAACCATTTATTTAATATTCATCTGTACAAACATTTTGAAACTACGTGTGTAAACAAAAATAAATTATTTTTAATTTATGAACAAGTGAAATAAAGTATTACTTTATTCTTCATTTTTTTATTAATTTTTAATTAAAATTTAGATGAAACTTAAAAATAGAATACAGAGCTTTGTATAATTAATAAGATAAAAAAATAATCTATGCTAATAAATAAAAATTTCTTAAGTGCACTTTACTTTATTATTTTGATAAACCTCAAACTGAGGCCACCCGTAACACCATCAGCTAACACGTCGTTACATACCCGTTACATACACGAGTTTTTGCGTATCAAGGTGAATAAGCCTGTGCACTAAACCTTCTCTTTGACACCCCACCATTGGTTGTTTGTTGTGTATCTCAATAGCAAGACCATAAAGCTTTCATCGTGTCCGACTTGGCACGAGGTAATTTTCTTCTTTAACAAAAATGAATTATCGATGTAAGCAATTAATGTAATCCTGTTTCAAGCCCTACCTTCTCAACATTTTTTTACTCTCATTTCTTTTAAACTTTTAAAATTAAAGTACATGCATGCATGTATCTACACTCTACTCATAGATGTCTATGATGTGCTGATCGGCAAACGCCTTAGTTTACAACAAAACCACAATCGCTATCTCATTAAGCCGGTAACCGGCCCACGCCTGCTCTATGTCTCGGTGCTTTCACCGATGAGTTATTACAAGGTCCGCGGACCAAACGAAATGAAATGCACACGGTTCATTGTTTTCCTCCGTGAGAGGATTTACCGTTGTATTTCTATTCGTTTATATACTTACATATATAAATATATATATATATATATGTATATACAAGAAGAATATCACAGTGCAGTAAACAGTGTATAACTACAATGCTTTTGGTTCTGACATATAATGCTGCACATTGCGTTCTATTATTCGATACGATGCTCTGGGCTACAGCAACAACGGCAACAATAATAATATTAATAACAATAACAATAATAATAATAATAATAACAAGGATAGTATTGCCTTGCGCTGGTAAGGTATGTTTCTGGCACGTCAATTGCCACGATTATTCCATTCTAGTTAGATTTCACGTAAATTTTTTACAATAAGGCGCACCTTTATGTGAGATTTTTAAAAAAAATTTATCGGAATTAAGAGAATGGAAGTAAAGTACCAATTCGGTGACCATGAGTTTTATTCCCTTCAGCCTATCTGTCATTATTATTCTTGCTTTATTGTTTACTGCAATTTAATAATGAAACTTGTTACACACCATTTCATTTATATTTCGTTTTGTTTAAGTTAATTTTTTTTTTTTGTAAAATAACCATGTCTTAACTATTGATCATTTAATTTATTTAAATGAAATCCTTTCACTATGAAAAATACAAACTAAACCGTCAGATTAAACTATAAATAACTTGTCATATTTTTATTAGATATTATTTATTTAATGCGAGAGTAATACTATTAATTAACATTTTTCATTTTACTAAAAATGTATGTTAGAATTTTTATCAGTAACTATTTAAAAAAAAAAGAAGAATTATAATAGACTGTAATAAGAGCGGTGTTAAAAATGGACTCATTTTAACTCTGTCTGGTGTTAAAATAAAATTACACCGGAGGCGTAATTTAGCGGTGTTAAAATACCGGTGTTGAACCAGTGTAAAAAATGTCAGATAAAGTAAAAATATTCACAAAGTAAAATATTTTAACACCGGTCTAAAATATTTACACTAGTGGTGGCGTTTTTTTTATACCAGATAAATTTTTTTTAACACCGGTACAGAATATTTACACCGGCGGTGACGTTATTTCAACACCATTTTAGGTGTTGAAATTTAACACCACCGATTTTAACACCTACACCGTTAGGACTTAGCCCGGTGATTTTTTACAGTTTAGAATTTACTTTATTGTAAATATTATTTTGATAATAAATATTGAAAATACAATAAGAATTTCCGTAATTATAACTCATAAAATCGATAAAATAACGGATGTAGATAATTAAAATAAATAATTATATTAATTATATTCGAGAAAACAGCAGTATAATGTATAATTATATTTGAATAATAATTAATTAGTACATTTATTTCTTATTCAATTTATTTAAATGTTTTGTTTTATTATTTTTATGGCACATTAACACGGAAATAAGATTTAACAAATAAAACTATTATTCAAATGACAATATATAATCAGTATAATCAGATTTCTAGAAAGTAGAACTCCCATGGAGTCATTGAGAATAGGACAATTAAATGTATGAGCTAGTGGGAGACTTACTGAACGTAATCTAATGTAAGCGCAATTGCAAGATACGATGATAGAGTATATATATATATATATATATTTAATACGCATGGGTTGTTTAACTGTAGTTTCTTATATTAATCTATACTTGTCGAAGTCAGTAGCTTTTGCTGAAATTTTTTATCAATTTTTAATAAATTCAATTACAACTTATAAAATTATATTTGATATATGTATCATATCATTATATAATTACTCATTGTCAATATTTTATTTTATTGATTTATTGATCAGATATTCTTTATTATAAATATTAAAGTTACGGTTTAATAATTGATAAATAGAATAATGTTGAGAATATAGTTTTGACTAATTAGTATTAGATACATACCAGTGCGTAGGTACGTTACGGTTATTAGCGTTGGAGTTGCCATTACTCACCAAGTACGACCTGCTAAACAAACTCGGGAGAAAAACCGTTTTACGAGTCTGATTGAGGCATGTATATGTAGTTTGTTGCAGCGGTTACAGGCTAACCGAGGTCAAATTCCATCTGTCCTACGACCTCGACACTAAACTAACGATAAAGCCAAGGATATATTATTAATATTATACAATTTTATTTATAGTTACATTTTTAATAATAATATTAATTACGCCAATAGTGATAAGCTTGGTTTTATTTCCCATCGGCGAATATATTCATATCTAACCGCTATTTCTGTTTTTAGGAAAATTTCATGGCCAAAGATCAAAATGTACCCATGTATTTAATTCATGAATAATATAGAGGACCAGAGGTAAAACGGGGTACCCCTAAAATTTTATAGAAAAAAAATTTTTTTTTTTTATTGTTTTTCAAAAATTCGAAAATTACTTTTATAAATATTATTAAGCACTCTTTGGATTTTTCTTGTTAAACTTTTTTAAAAATCGAGTGTCGAAAAATATTAATGATTTTTGTTTTATGATAAAAATTATTAAAAACTTTTTTTTTTCTTTGTATCCAATTATCATGTAAAATGTAATTTTTTTCTATGTAAATTACTCATAAAAAAATTTAATTTAATCAAATTTGTTTAATATCTAGAATTTTTTTTTTCCAACTTTTTTAGGAGGTACTCCATTTTGCCCGCGAAAATGATTTTTTTTTTTAACGGCAATTGAAAATTCTTTCTATTTACTTTCAATATCATTAAAAATACATTTTAATAGAAATACGAAGCCTTAGATAATAAAAATATGTATGTATATAAGTGTGTGTACTGCATAATTTAAATATTAGATCCTTTTTATACCAAAATTATTCGTTTTTTTAAATATGGAACATCTAAAGTGTAGTGCATTATTTTTATTGACTTACATGTACATATTGCATTCTATTTCCAATTTGCATTTTCATTTCCATGTATAAGATATTTATTATCTCATTGCATTGTTGCAATGCTTTTTTTGAAAAATATGAATAGAATATTGCATATTAATAATAAACATAATTTTTTTTAACATGATATAAATATGTAATACATAATGATTATTCTAAAAATAGATAGTAAAGTAAAGACATTAATAATATAATCGGCTGTACAAAGCCTTAATTATCTCACTTTATTTCAATGTCAGAATGATAAAATACTATGTTATGATTAATTGCAATTGTTTTAAATTGAGTGAAAAAACATTCAAATTAATATTGATTTTTTTTTTGTAAAAATTGACAATTCTTTTTTTTTTTTTTAATAACTTTTATTAATACTAATTGATTAATATAATAATTATAATCAACGGAGGTAGATATTAAATTTGAAATTTTTTAAAAAATTAAAAAATTTGTTTTTTAACAAAAAGCATTATGTTGAATTTCAAACAGCAGCAGTATTTATCAGTTTCTTTGGAGGGAGATGAAAGTCTGTCAAAAGGGTATTTATTATAACTGACAAGTGAGAAGTTAAAGTTAAATCGGAATATATAGATATGCGTGTGTGTACATTAAATTAAATTGAAGAATGAGTGGCGGGTATTACAAGCGCGGACAAACGGTGGCCAGAATTGAACGCGGTTACGACTGCTCGCGTTCAATGATTCGACGCGTCTGTAATATACATGACACTCCATCTGTATGTATACAAATGTACCTTGGTTATAAATGCAGTAGAGCACGTTTACGAGCATGATGACGCGATGAGCTTATTCACTCTAATATTAATTCAAGTAGTGTTGATATGTGTTAGCGCCAACAATTCAAAAATTTATAATTATGTCACTAGAGAATAATTCATTTTAAAAATAAACTTTTGCTTTTAAATAAGCTATGAATGAAAAACTTTTAAAACTTTATAACTAATTTTTTAATAATAACTTTTGCAATTATTTTTATTAGTATTGTGGCAATTTTTTAACTTCATAAATTTTAATTTTAAAAATGATATTTTTTTTTTTTTTCAAAATAATAAAACAAGAAAAGTTTTTCTAATCTAGTAACTTTTTTCTATAAAAAATTTACGAGCAAAACAACTTGACACTTTATTCTTAAATTCCTGCATAAAAATTTATATCGATAATCTCTATTATGACACTCAAAATTTTTTCGAGTAGTTTATCATTTTATTATTTTTAAAAATATTTAGAAAACAGAAATAACAAATATTTGTTATTGTATTATGATATTTATATATTATATATAGAAGAATATATTATATATAGAAAAATAAAATAAAATTGTAAAGAATTCATAAAAAAGATTGATATATTTTATACAGAAAAATATTTATATATATTATACAATTTTACGTGTGAGTAAATATTCAAAAATACTCCCAATATATAATTAAATATATATGTCCACTTTCGTGATGCAGGTGTCATTTAAAAATGAAAAATTCACAGCTGCCAGAGCAAACATGCACTTACAGTTTTACCTTAAAAAAATGTATGCAAGAATAAAAAAAAAATATATACAAAATAGAATGGTTTATTCAACACCAAAAACTAAGAGCTTACGAATAGACACAAATGTTACGCGAACAGCGTGATGGCTTAATGATTTAAATTGTGTGTAAGGAAATAAAATATAATTTGCTGTATGTCAGACAGAAGCCTAAATGGAGAAGGATGTAAATGTATAAGAAGGTCGGGTGACGAATAATGAAGACAAAATAGCTATGAATACGTAAGATTTAATGGAACGTTTGTGTTCACGCTACTAAACATATACCGTCGCGGTTCTTTCTTAAAGTTTACGAGTTAGTGTGAATCATGCCATGCGTTTGTCTTGATGACTTGTGACGGGTTTCTGTTGTTTAATAATTCACGCTCAGGGCTGTTAAATCTTTTATGAATCCAACCGATTGTTTTTAAACACGTTTTACTACTTAGATCTACTGAGGTTTTTTTTTATTATTATAATTATTATCATTTATCATTGTTAAATTGCCCATTATCCATTTTAACCCAGTTTTATATTTATCTTTTATTAGTTTTAAAAAATTTATTAACATTTTACGTGTCTCCTTATTTTGTAACGGCACTTGAAAATGTTTTCGAGCCGCACATGAACCGAATGAGGATTAGGTGCATGAAATTTTAAATTTCGATTCCAAAAAAAATTTTTTTAATTAAGAAAATAAACTCTTAATAAGAAAATTATTTCAATTATTTCATTTTTATTTTTAAATAGAACATCTTTTTTTTATTTTTTATTTATTTTTTTTTTTATCTACTATTGTTACTTGTAATTTTATATTTTGTCATATGCAATTCTCAATATATAACATCACCAAGAATCTTTTAAACTGATTTTAATTATACTCAATTTAATGATTTATAACTAGTTGATTGATAAAATTTGATTCTTAAAATTCGAATGCTTAATTTGGATGGTCGATAATATTTTGAGATTTTGGTTAATAATTATAATTTTTTTTAATGAAGCAAGTATAAAAATTGAAAAGTTTTTTTTAATAGCAATATATATGTTGGATTTAAAATCCTCTAATAAAAAATAATTATAATCCTAATAATAACAGTAATTATTGTTATTTGAAAAAAAAAAGTTCTTTAATCGTAATATTAATAAAAGTAATAATCCTAATAATAATAATAATAATAATAATAATAATAATAATAATAATAATATAAATTTAAAGTGTGTGTCGTAATACTAATGTAATTGGATCTGAGAAGGTACAAACGATATCATATATAGTGTGTAGCATATAGTGAATAAAAGTGTAAAAAGAGGGTGCGGTCTTGCAACCTGCGACTCAACGATATAATACCTGCTACCAATTTTATTCCCTCTCTTTTTATACGATTCATTTTTTTTTCTTTTCTATTTTGTTCCATTTCTATTTCTTTTTATTATTTTTTCCCGCCTCAATTTCTTCCCTAAACGCTGAAGGCTTGCCTCTGCTTCCGTATATCTTGAGCTTTCTCCGATGCTCTTATGCAATAGTGGTAACAGCGGTGGGAGTGGTGAGCTGTATAGTAATAGCATGTAAAAGACAAAGAATAGAATGAAACAGAAAAACTATATAAGCGAGATAGCGAACCACCAACAGGGGACAATTCCCCCGTTGCCCCGGGTGAGTCATAACCGCGGGATTACCTCCAAGTTGGACTACTGATTCACCCTACGAAGAGAGAACGAAAGAGAGAGGAACAACAGTGGATAACATAGAGGGGTTGCTGTTGCTTTATGGGGTTGTGTAGGGTAGGACAAAGTTGTGTGTCGGCTCTGGGATAAATTGTGCGTCGAAATTTTACGCTCGAAAGTTTACTTTTCTATGTAAGTGCAAGAGAGACAAACATAATGTATATGCAGGGGTATTAATTGTGTCTTTACAGATGTATACATATACATATACACTAATTTACTATACCCTACACTTTTACTCTCAGTAAGTCCCTTAACTATGGGGATATTGCAGACTATACAATCACAAAGAGACTCTTCTCAGACAAAGCACGCGCCTCGCCGCGTGACTCCACTCTCATCGATATTATCCTGCACTGACTTCTACATCCTTTGAATTCTTTCTATTCAACAACTTCTTTATTAAATAGTTGCTCACATTAATGTCTAATTTTTTATTTTATTACTTTCAAATCTAATTAAAACAATTTACATTAAATTTAAAATTTTCTCAGCTCCTATTCCATGTTAATGAAAGTTTAAAATATCCCATTCAACTTTTTTATTTAATTTTGAAGTTTTTTTTTTTTAATTTTATTGAAAAAACTTTTATTAAATCTAAAAAAAAAAAAAGTTGTGAGTTTATTAAGATTCAAATTTTTTTTTATGTATTTTTAAGTACATAAATTAGGATAAAAATAAAAATAATTATGAATTTTAAATTCAAAATAATAAATAAAATCTGTACAGTGATTAAATAGTCAATAATAATTAAAAAATTTTTCAATTGTCGATATATTATTTAAAAAAAGTAAAAATAGCATACTGTTTTATATTTATCAACAGTAGACAGTTGAATGACCTTATTAGTCTGGTTGAAAGTCTCTCGAGCACACCCTTACAATGAAGATCAGCTAATCCTCAATCGAGATCCATCCCCTTTGGTTTTGTCTGCCGACTTTTATGTATACACTGGTGTTAACTTCATCAATCCGCAAATACGAATATACATATAACATATTATCTTTTCATATTCCCATTAATTTAATGATATTTTTTCCCTCGTACACTAGATTAAAATCAACTTGACCATATCACCATCAAATCACTGGGATTAATATAAATTTTAGCTTACGTAATAATATTTCGGCAATAACGATGTTGATTGTAAGTAACTTTAGTAAAAGCGTATAAATTAATTCAGCCCCGGGGTCGAGTGAATCCAATTACAAAGTTCATCCAGACGATGGCAAGTTGACATGCGAATAAATGTAGTAGACTCATGTACACATCCATTAATACATTCATACCATAAATAAATACATATACATGTATACAGATACAACAGCAATATTATAATAAGATCATCAATTAGCATTAATCCATCGAGGATTCTATATATCCTATCTTTTTTTATCTTTTTAATACATAATTTGCATCTCTAAATATCTCCATAAACAAAACAGTACATAAATTATAAATATTTTAAAATATTTACCCGTTACATTGATCATAACAAAGAAAAAAATATGTTAAATAAATGAAATTGATTACATCAGTGTTTTAAATAAAAAAAAATAGACCAAAGTAATAAATAAAAAAAAAATGTAACAACTTTGAACGTGAATGATTTTAAACAAAGTGAAAACTATGTTCTCATAAATATTCAAATACAAAGGCTTCCATCGAGGACAACAACAAAAGCATATTGACGGTTGACGAAAACCTTTGAAATCAACGGCTGGATGGTTTCACCACGTCACCTGAAGCAATATACTTTGCGTTCGTTTTTACTTTATTTTTTATTTATATTTTATAGCTGGTAAATTTTTTTTTATTTCTTTTAGTTTTACAACCCTATCGTAGTCTTTTACCCTTGCGTCGTCATTCCGGAAGGGTTGGCTCTCTTTGTGGTCTTCCTCTCTTCTCTATTCTCTCCTCCCTTGTCCTTGCCCTTGCCTTTGCTCTTTATTTCCCTTTCGTTCTCTATACAGGGTCATAGAACCTAAGGCTATTGGTAACGCCAAGTAAAGGCTCGAATTTAGAGTCGTCTACTATTCTCATGTAGTTTAAGTTTTGTGGCAAAATAGGCGGGAGCCATAGTATAGTAGTATAATGTTGAGATCAGAAAAGCCCTTAGGGTATAAGCTACCGAGCCTTCGATTAATCTTTCATTTATTGCTACCGTTTTCTTACGATGTGAACAGTAAAGGGATTTAACATTTTTTTTATCTTTTTATTTTTATTTCTTACTATTATTATTATTACTATAATCATTTTCTTTCTCACTTTAGTCCCTAGCCAGTATCCCTGAAGGTTTACTTGCATTTATTCTATCCTGTGAGACAAAATTAACGACGGATATTAACCGGTCTGTAAAATTTTCGTCGCGACGGACGAGTTATGAGCGCCAGTAGATAGCCAATAAGAATAAAATCATGATGATAATGATGATTATGATTATGATCAAGACAAAAATAAATAATTTATAACCGGTTATTTGAAACAAATAAATTAACTCAGCTTTTTTAAATTTTTATAGTTTTTATTTTTTATATATTTCAATATTAATTGTATATTCTTTCATTAATATTATTATTATACTGTAAAAAGAGGGGTGTTAGAAATGGACTCATTTTAACTCTGTTCGGTATTAGAATGAAATTACAGGAGGCGTAATTCAGCGGTGTTAAACGGTGTAAAAGCGGGGTACAACTGCGTCCGCTTGGAGTATGAACTTTAAAGATTATAAAACACAAAAAATGTCAGTTCTTTATGAAAATTAATAAAATATATCATTTATTAACAAGTATAGTGATCAAGTAACTAAAAATATTCACAGAGTAAAATATTTTAACACCGCTTTCGGTGTTGAAATTTAACACCGTCTATTTTAACACCTACACCGCTTGGACTTACCCCGGTGATTTTTTACAGTGTATTAATCGATTAAATTATGCATTAAATGTTTATATTTTTTTTATATGAAATACATTTTTTTTCTAATTTTTATACGTCGAATTATTTTTTTTACACCGATTTAATACCGGTATTTTAACACTGCTAAATTACACCGCCTACACCGGTGTTGTTTCATTGTAACACCGCTCTTTTTACAGTATATTAATTTATTGGATATATATAAATGTTGATTTAAAAGTATCTGTATCTATTCTAGATTCAAGTGCTATTTTATTCCAGTTTAGTTCAAGAGTATAAATTTATATATGTATATACATATGCTAGCTATTGATATGTCGAGTGGTTGAGGGGGTGGCTGTACAAACAGAGAGGGTAAGGTGATATGTATTTAGTTGAGGGTAAAAGGGACACAAAGAGGGTGTGTTCCAGACTAAAATTTACCTTCTTGATAATATAATTTAACTAAAATAATAGTTAATTAAAGTATAAGAAAAGAAAAAAAAATTATAATATTATTCTATAAATGCACTTGATATTTTTATTATAATTACCACATAATACTATACTATATTTATAACTGACTAATAATATAGAAAAATTAATTAAATAAAAATTTTAATAGCCAACATAAAATAGAGAATTAAATTTTACATAGTTGTAAAAGTATAACACGAATAATTTGATCATTTTAATGGTAAATACATTAAAAAATTATTAAAATAAATATCTTAAACTATGTCCTCAATAAATTTGTACTCAATGTAAACGATATCGTAAATATTATTACATATAAAAACAAAAAGAAATTTTTATTGCCTGTAATTTTAACCCTACCGGAAATTATAGGAAAATATATACATGTATATATACGCCCATAAGTGAATGAATATAAAAAAATAAAAAAGATAAAGATAAAGTCTAAGATTTAAAGATACATATACATTATAATTATGTCTACTTTGGACATCAATTGTGGGAAGTGAATATTTAAGTGTGTTATAATTGTATTTCAGAAAATAATATGTGAAGTTTACTGGTATGAAAGCTTTACGATAGGTAATGATCTTTAAAAGGGATGCGAAAAGATGAATAATAATAATAAAAATAAAATATAATTTTTTTATTTAAATTTTTCTTAAAACATCAATAACTCGTGAGAGGAGAATGGAATAAGAATCGAGGTCGATTCGTCGCAGGATGCGATTGCGTGCGTACAATGATGGTTTATTTGTGGTACATGTGCGTGTTATAAACGCATGTGTGTTGTGTCTTATAGAGATCTTATATAGTAAGTTTAAGTTCTGCTTTTACTCCCCGCAGACTCTCTGCTACACTAAATATATTCATATCATCAACCTATATATATATACGAAAATAGAAATGAAGCAGAAGTAACATAACAAGTTAAATAAAATAAATTAAGACCGCCTGCCCTACCTTTTAGATTTATCGTTTTTTTAATCTCTCTTACAATCTCGACCTTTGGCTGTGATCTAGGTATATATGAATATATACAACAAAAAATGTTTCGTATTGCGAGATCTTTAAAATCTTAACACTGCTATTATTGTCTAGAATAGTAAAATATTTGACGTGATTATCTTAAATCTAATTGCATCACAATGATGACTTTTGAGTGTTTAATTGTTGGTTAAAAATCTACTGATGTGTGGTTAAGATTTCTAAGATCGCATCGCATATCACATATTGAGTAAACAGTTTTGTATTGATAGAGAAAACATTTAGAATAAAGTAATGTATTGAAATAAAATACTCTCACATTATTGTTTTGTTTCTGCAATAAATGGTTTCTATTGATTTTCTACTTTCACCTATTTTATTTCATTTTCTCTATTATATCGTATCAATAAGGGTTAAATTTCAGCTAATTATCTTATCTATCGATCTCATTCACTCTCGATATTACTACTGATAGATTTTTTTCTCATCAGCGACATACTGTTGTAGATCGATATGTACTTTGAGTGAATTATTGTGTATATTATAGCAGAGAAGAAACATATTTGTGTGTAAACATCAAAGAGAAAGGAGTTGTAACATTTGATAGACAAAGACGTAAAGGACTTGTTATTGTTGTTAGTGTGTTATAGTCATCCTGGTTGCTGTTGTTGTCGTCGTGATGCTCTGAATGACTTTCAAAGAACACTTTGTCATGAGGAACACGAGCGTGATTCCACTTTGACTCTCTCCTTCATTGTATTACACCGGAAAACAATGATATTTACTTGCTGACATTCTTTTAATAGTTATTTAATAGATCAGTAGATATCATTACAGGTGCTTGACATACTTTCATTTTATTTAACTATTTTTTTATATTTTTTTTATTGCTACTACTTCTCGGTAACTAGTGTTCTTAAAAACCATAACAATTATATTTTTCATCGGTCGAAAAATTTTAAATTGCTTATAGTGTAATTTATGATTGAGAAATTTTCCCCTTTCCAATAGAATAAAATTTGAAATATAGAGAGGGGGAGTACTTATGGAAATATTGTTTTCGAGGACTCAAATACGTTCAATCTTTTTTTTTTTTTTTTTTTTTTAATGATATTCAAAGTAAATAGAAAAAATTTCAGTTGCCGTTAAAAAGAATTTCATTTTTGCGGACAAAATGAGGAACCCCCTGAAAAAGGCGAAAAAAAATTCTGAATACACTGAAAAAAAGAAATATTTGTCCCAAATAAATCAATTTATTTGTGGCTTTTTTTGAATATTTCTTAATGACAAATAAATATGTTTGGTACAATTAAATATGACAGATTCAAATAATTTTATAATTTGAGTGAAATAGTGAAAAGTAAATAATATATTTGTGGTAGAGATATTAAATTTGTGGTGAATAATGGAGAAT
Source organism: Microplitis demolitor (assembly GCF_026212275.2). Lineage (NCBI taxonomy): Eukaryota > Metazoa > Arthropoda > Insecta > Hymenoptera > Braconidae > Microplitis > Microplitis demolitor. Next base: position 16,018,970 of record NC_068547.1, on the reverse strand, counting down.
TTGGTGATACTTAAGCACAAGGCCCAACTAACCTTTATTTGCAGAGATTGAATCATTTCTTAACCCGAAATAAATCACTTATTTCACGCAATTAAATTACTCAATTATATTGTATCTTTCTCACAATTAAATATTTATTTGCCCATATCCAAATGTACGATATCTTTGGCTCTAATGAATCTTAGTCAGCTCAAATAAATTTTTTGTTCAGTTTAATGAATAAATTTGATTACATTAAATTTTTTGCAAGTTATTTCCATAAAGAAAAATTTCATTTTAAACAATTATTGGATATAAAGAAAAAAAAATGTTTAATAGATTTTATCATAAAACAAAAGTCATTAATATTTTTCCACTGACATTTTCGATTTTTGAAAGAGTTTAAGAAAAAAAATTCAAAATAATGCCCAAATACATTTACAAAAGTGATTTTGGAAAACATTTAAAAAGAAAATTTTTTTTTTGCCCGCCCTATCCCCTCTAACTATTTAAAACTTTTTTTCATTTTTTATTTTTTAAAGTTGATCTTGAAATTCTTGAGGAATTTTATTTTTCAATAAACGTTAAAAAATAAATGAAAATAAAAAAATTTTTTTAAATTCCCGGATGTGGACGATAAACGAGTAGCGAATATTTGTATTTAAATAAACGAAATAAAAATAACCCTGACTACTTATTTATACATTTACATTGAAATGTACGTCGACAAGTGTAGTATAAACAGAGATTTTGGATGTACAGTAAATAGGCGATTTTTAAAAATAAAATTAATAAAAATACTAATCCAATAAAATAGCCTTTGTAATCATCAAGTCTTGAGTGATAATTTCCGTTTTTGAAAAGTTTTATATTTTATTTATTCTCCTTGTTTTTTTTTTTTTTTTTTTTTTTTTTTTTTTTTTTTTTTTTTTTTTACCTTAATATTAAAATATATATATATTGTTGATTTATTATTTTTGCCAAGAAATGTTATTGATCGTTGTCGAGTCGTAGCATAAGGATTTTTTTTTAATTCATTCATTTCACTGGCAAGGGTGTATATTGTACAAGAATACCTGAGGGAACTACAAGAGTATTCAATTCAAAAGGGTGAACGTGTGGAGTGACAAATACACATTCCCGTTTAACTACACATATATACCTGTATATATACATGTGAATATTCTATAGATTTATAACGCGGGGGCGCAAGAGAAGTTTGAATAAACCGTATAGTACACTCATATACCTATGAATCGAGTTCATCTAGCATAACCGACAGGGCCGAGAATATAAAAGCCGGAAGGGGAAATTCGCCGTGTCCGATTCGCACAAAGACACACTCGAGGTCATGTTATTTTTGCGTTTATGTTCATTTCAAAAATTATAATATCCATTTTTTTATTTTCTTATTTCTATTCTCGATTGCATTCATTCAGTTTTATAATACAAAACTTACCAAACGTTTTTTTAATTTAAAAAATTGTTATCAAATTTTATTTATTTTTTAAAGTTTACTTTAGAAAAATAACTTTAAAATATTGCAACAAATTAAAGAGAAACCACAGCTAGATATTTTTTTTTTCCATCCAAAATAAATAAATAGAACTTTTTTTATCGCACTCGTACACAAAAACAAAAGATTTCTTGGCGCAAGAAAAATTTCGCATTATGAAATGAAAACAAAAATTCACTTAGAATTTGAAAAAATTTCTTGCGCCAAGAAATTTTTTCTTGGCTCAAGAAAATTATTTCTCGCCCTAGAATAACTTTTGTTTTCAATTCATAATGCACAAAATTTCTTACGGCAAGCAAAAATTTTCTTGGGACAAAACTCATCAGAAATATTAAAAACTAACTATTAAAAATAATTATTCTGATGAAAAATAATAATTTAAATATTTATTAGTATATCTTAATATGGCTTAACTGGCATTACACACACGGAAAGATTAGAACCCTCTCTAAACATGAATAAGTGAAAATAAGTAAATATTCACTACTTCCAAGTGCAAACCGAACCACTAATTTCAAAAAGTGGATCGGTTGGCTCTCAGAATTAGTGAATAGTCACTTATTTCACTTATTCATGCTTAGAGAGCCCACTTGGTTACTATTCTGCATCCGATTCAGTACGGTGCTGTAAGAAAATGCTCGATTATGGTACAGCACCACACTAATTACTGTGCGGGATCTGACTGAGTCGTGTGTGCATATCACTCAGTCAGATCCCGAACAGTAATCAGTGTGACGCTGAACCACAACCGAGCATTTTCTTACAGCACCGTATTGAGTTGGGTGCAGAATAGTAACCAGTTGGGTTCTAATCTTTCCGTACAGTTTGACATGGCAGGTGTTACTACACTTAAATTTCCGGTGATTAGCTAAAAGATCGTCGCCGGGCTTATTTATTCTCCAACTCAAAATATTATTACAGTTTGTACACGGAAAAAAATAGATAGGAATGGTTACTGTGCTACACAAGAATGATCTTAGCTTAATACTAGTTCTTATTATAATAGGAAAGGGTCGTTTTTACATACGACTGAGAACGATTCAACATAGTAATCATTACTATGTTACACATTATGTTGAAAACACGACTGGTTATCGGGGTTACAGTCATCGTTTGCTTACCAGATAATACGGGTTTCTTTCAGATTGGATGTGTTACTGTTGTCAAAATTAGCTATCGCCAAACGTTAGTCAAACATGTGATTGAAAATATCAGTTCCTACCCAGCACAGGAATTACTATGTTGAACGACAATGGTATGCATTTGTCCGGAGAGTCTTTCACATCTCCACACAGTGCCTATACCTATTTTACGTAGTAACTAGTGATGTAAAGCTAAGCATGTGCTCGTCAAATGCTCGTCAATTGCTCGTCATTTGACGTCAATTGACCAACTAAAAAAAATGACCGCCGGTCATTTTTTGAATTTAATGTCGATTCCCGCGAAATGAGAATAAAAAATTATTAAAAATTTGACCAAAAAATGACCGAAAAATTTTTGACGGTCATTTTCCATCTAAGTAGTTGAGCAAGCCAAATTTGTTTATTATCGTCAGAATTTTTGGATAAATTTTATTTTGAATATTTAAAATATTTAGGTTGCATATAAAATAGGTTGCTTTTTTTTTTTTTTTTAGAGGAATTTTCGTAAAAAGAAAAAAAAAATGCTCATGAATTTTTGTGACTGACCAAAAAAAAATTGACATTGAAATGCTCGTCAATTGCTCGTGATTTGACCAAAGTTAAAAATGATCGTCATTTTGCATCACTAGTAGTAACATATCTAATGTGAAAAAAACCTGTATTATCTGGTAAGTGAACGATGACTGTAACCACGATAACCAATAGTGTTATCGACATAATGTGCAACATAGTACTGGTTACTATGTTAAATCGTACTCAGTCTATGTAAAAACGACTCACTTCTATTGTAATCAGAACTAGTAATGTGCTAAGATCATTCTTGTGTAGCACAGTAACCATCCCTATCTATTTTTTCCGTGTATGTAGAAGTCGAAAGTATTAGACCATTTTATGTGATGACAAACACACTTACTGACTTATACACGTGAAAATTATTTTTTGAATGGCTTGAAGTTTGGATTTAAGGACTTGCTCCGAAAAAAAATCACAATTTGTCGCATTATAAGTATTAGTAAGTCGCCACACCTAGGAACGCTAGTTACTAAAGTGCGCTGCCTGGCGGCCGCCGCGGTACTACCGGGGATATCTCTCTTGCTCTTGTTCACCACCACTATACGTTTGCTCCTTTCGCGCGCTTTCCTCCTCCCCATTTTTATGCATATGCTCCTTTTTATTTCAACCCCTACTTAGTATTAATATCTACAGTATATATACATATATAAATCGACCTTTTTTTATTTTCTTTTCATTCGTTTTCTCATCGATTTTTTTTACCTTTCATCGTTCGGGCATTCATCTAGTTCTCGTCAGAGCGTAAAGCCGTAAGCGTCAGGCGACCTAATGAGCATCGAGCAAATAACAGCAGCAACAGCAGGTCCTTTTTCTTACTCGTAATTATGTACTGAGAACAATTACCCAACCTCATTTTATTAGTCGAGCATAAATCATCGACGTCCCGTCCTGTTTACTGCTTTACACTTATATATTTGTTATTTATCATATTCATGTTCTAACATTATTTACATTATACTAGTAAAACTTGCTCAAATCACTTTTATAATTATTTATGTTTATTTTTACGTTTTTACTTCACTAAACCATCAATTATCATGTTGTGATATTTCACAACTATTATTTATTTATTTTCATATTATTTGTTTACTTTATTAATATACGTATTTAAAACTACAAATATGACAAATAACATTTTTAAATTACAATTAATATTAATATCTCAATATATCATTTTATTTATCATAGAATTTTTAATGTAAATAATTTTTTTTTTTGATTAAATCCGAATATTTATCTTATTTTATTTTAATTTTTCATCAATTATTCATGAATTATTTTTTATCGAATATTTAAATCTAATTTACTTTTATTATCTACTTATCCATAACACAGTTGATGTATTGTACTTGATTACAAGAAATATACATTTACAATACCTCTAATTATACGGGAAAAAAAAAAACATTCCGTTGCAATACCCGTGTAATAGAGGTATTATGGCTACACATTTTTATTTTCTTTTTATTTTAAAACTTTTACTTTTTTTTTAAATTTACATAAATACTTAAGTCTTGTTTTGTAAATTATTTCTTTGCTCTACTATTTTGTACTACACAAGTCTTATTTTCATGTTTCTTTTATTGTTTAAATTTATATGAGTATCCGTTTACATTTTTTTTCTTCAATACATTATTTATATTATTATTAAAATTATTAAAGCTTTAAATGAAAATTATTCAAATTGATGGTGACCATTTTCATGGTCATCAACTTTTTTGGTCATCAAAAATCGAAAAATGACAATGTATTTTTTTTTTTTTTGTCCTTTTTTTATGTCAGATTTATATTAAAAATTAGAACAGTCTTTAAAAGTCGATACTTGATACATTTATGTTTATATCTATTTCAAAGCTGAAAAAAATTTTATTATTTATTAATAAATCTCTAAAAAAATTTTTCAAATCATAGTTACAGTTTTTTTTCTCAAGTTGACATAAAAACATACTATTTAAAGAATAAAACTGTAAAGAAATATTTATTTTCATTATTTTTTATTATTTTTATATCCGAAAAATCGTAAGGGACTATTATGTATAAATTTATACATATGGATAAATGTACGCTTTAGAAAATATAATCCCTATTTTATTTTAACGTTTACTATTTTTTAATTCACAATGATATTAAATATAACACCACAAATTTCCTATAATATTATTATTTTCTTATTCCTCTGCGGATAATAAATGAAATTATATTATAAAATACAGAGGAGGGGCAAAACGGGCTACTTCAGGAAATACTAAGTTTGTGCGGACTAATATACGTTAAATTTTTTTTTTTTAATGATATTCAAAGTAAATAAGAAAAATTTTCCGCTACTGTTAAAAAAAAGTTATTCGTGTTTTCCCAGCAAAATGGGACACTCTAAAAAAGGTGAAAAAAAAAATTCTGGATGTTAGATAAATTTTTTTAAATTAAATTTTCTTGTCAGTAATTTACCTAAAAAAAATTACATTTCACTATCTAAAAATGAATCAGTGAAATTCTCTTCAAATTAGTGAATATTCACTGGGAACCAGCTATAAGTTGAATTAGTGGTATACTGGTTGAATTAGTGGTATACTTATAGCTGAAAAAATAGTGACTATCCACTGATTCGCAAGAATTTCACTAATTCATTTTTGGAGAGCTCATCATTATTTGATCCATCAAAAGAAGAAAAAAAGTTGTAAATAGTTTTTATCATAAAACAAAAGTCATTAACATTTTTCGACTGGCACTTTCGATTTTTGAAAAAATTTAACTACCTACGTTAAATTCTTAATTTTTTATTAACTTCAAAGTAAAAGATTTAAATTAGTTTTAATTTAAAAAAAAAATATTTTTATAAATGCGATCATATATTACGTAAAATAACAGATTAAAAAATTATCAAAAGTTAATTAAATTTAAAAACTTGTAAGTATTTCAAATTTGATTATTTAAATACTTCTAAAGTAATTAAACACTGGTAGTTCATGCATTGTAAATTGATAAGAAAAAAAAAAATAAAACAATTGATTACATACAATTTTTTTACTTAAATGAAATTTTTCGAAAACAGTGACAAAAAAAAATTCTAAATAATGCTTAATTATATTTACAAAAGTGACTTTTGAATGTTTAAAAAACATACTTAAATATGATTTTTGGGGTACCATGCCCCCCTCCTTCCAACCTACACAATATAAACTTATTTTTCTATTCATTCTTAATATTTACAGTAATACACTGATAAAAAAGTTGACTTGATTCAAGAGAAAAAATCTTGGACCAAAAATTCCATTTTGAAGAAAATGATTTTCTTGAGTCATGAAATTATTCTTGGGTCAAGTAAATTTCTCTTGGTTCAAGAATTTTTTCTCTTGACTCAAGAAAATCATTTTCTTCAAAATGTAATCCTTGGTTCAAAATTTTCGCTCTTGAATCAAGTCAACTTTTTTATCAGTATACTAATACTAATAAAAATTATATTAAAGAAATGCATTTAAGCTTATAGTTAACAACATTTAGTAATGTATATTATTCAGCATTATATTTATTAAAGCAAGTAAACGCCTTTTGCGATACTTTCACATTTTATATTTTCTTTCGCCACTTAGACCAATTAATTATCCTCTTATATATGCATAACATAATTATATACACAGCAGAAATTATTAATCAATTTATAGCTTGCAGCGAGAAAGGGAAGCTTGTATTTAAATATATTTTTATCTACACTTTCAATTGGACAAGAAAATTAACACGGACAAAATCTAAATAAGTATTTTTCAAAAATAATTAATTGATCAATTTATATTCGTAAATAAATTAAACAGTTTAAAAATAAATTGTTTATAAATAGGACGAGTTATATTTTTTTTATGGATAACGTACTGTACGCTTTTGTTAAAATAAAGAGATTTGAATTGAATAGAAGAGAACAAATATATTATACACGTATTATATAGCAACTAAAGTGAACATTTTAGTTTTCAATGTGCAATGTGCAATGACGTATATCCGGCCACTCAAAGACCTCGACTTGGACTTGCATTGGACTGAGACGAGTTGGTTGAGTTTAGACGAGAGCATAGTGACGGAAAAGAGATGTTTCTAGGTCGCTTTTGCTACTGGTACTAGTACTGCTGTTACTTGCTTGCGATAATGCCTGCTGCAACAGTTTCAAATCACTTTTCTCATCTCTTGGTTCTTTATTTTATACCAAGGTAACTTTAATGGCCTTCGGTTGTCTTTGTATACTCTGTTAAAAATCTAACTAAACTACTTAATCGCATGTCATTTAAATTAATTAGAAGAAAACATAAATAAATAAATAATTAACAATATACAACATAGAAAATAACCTACATTGTTTTAATTACAAATAATTTTAAGTAATTAACAGTTACTTAAATATATCTATACAATTTAAAAAGATTTTTTTTTGCGTAATTTTATTTTACATTTAATTAATAGAAAATGTTTCATTTATTTTGCTTTTTTGTATTTTTCTGAATCAAATTAAACAGTTTGAAAAAAAATAAATAAATAAGACATTAATTTTTTTATTTTTATCGTGAACAAAACCGTGAGGTTACAATTTAATCGTTAAATTTGGTGGCAAAAACTAATAAGTATAAAGCTATTAAGTAAATTTTATAATTAATTATTCATAAGAAAAATAGAACGAGGGAACCCAATAAATTTTATCGTTAAAAAGTCTTGTACTGTGAGGACATTTAACCATTTACCCTTTCTAGGCAGGGTAGAAGTACCATTTGTGGCCACTGCTCCATTCGTGGACATGTGATACTTTTTTTTAATCGATGAAAATATATTTTTAAAAAATTCTATTGGATTAGTATGATAAAAGTATCTTCGAATACATTAAAAAAATTAATTACGTCATTGCGTTTTTTACAAATCATTTTATTTTAAGCTTTTCAAGTGGCCAAAACTGGCTCTAAAGTGGCCTAAAACGGTACCTTTACCCTAAATCTCGTCACTGGAAAATTATAGTTTCTTCAGAAATCGGTCAAAATATCTATTCTGCTACCCGTGCGTTAATGGAAATATTAATATTCAAAAGTCTCTCTAACATTTTGTTATGATTAATAAAATTTGAAGCTTTTTTTACGCAATAGCAGTACTGAAGAATGGTTTTCACTCACAATTTCAATTATGAAAAAAAATGTAATTACGAGGTTTACTCAGAAAGAGGACGATATTCAAAAATTTTATGCCTCTCAATATTGAGTACTATATTGTACAATATGCATGATAAAAATTAAGATATTTACTAGATGTAGGATAGAGGTACCATTTGTGGCCACTGTTCTATTTATGGACATTTGTTACTTAATTTTAATTAATGAAAAAGTGTAAAATAAAATTACCATTTTAATAGCGGGTTATAAGGGTCTTTGAACACATTTTAAAAATTAATTATGTCATTGCGTCTTTTAAAAATTATTTTATTAAAACTTTTTAAGTGTTCAAAGCTGGTCCTAAAGCGGCCTAATACGCTACCTCTACCCTCTTTATACCAAATTTTTATGAAAAAATGATCTTTGTGTAAAGTAATAACTACAGTTTTGAATATCAAATATATTATTACGGGATAGTTAATGTGACAACTTTGTTGTATTAATTGTCTATACTTAAACCTACAAATAATTACTTAATTACATACATTGAACACATACATTCAATAATAAATGTTTGTTTTATTAATAAATTGAAATATAAATTATAGGTATTATATCTGCAGAGTTAACTTATAAACAGAGTTAACTAATAGAATATCGTGCTTTAAAGTTTGATATACTTTATATAGTAAAACTTTTTATTTAAGAATTTTATCTGTTCTATTTAATTAGCAGGAATTATTTATTTTATTTTTTGTTTCATTTTTTTTTAAGCTTATAGAAATTGGTAAGTTTGATTGGCAAACTTGTTAATGCAGGTTTTGCGATCAAACATCTTTGTACCGTGAGAGTATACCCCTAAGGAGAATAGCTATATATATCTATACTGACATGCAACACATGGTATTGGTATGCTTTCTGTGTGACCGACCGGTTTATGGCTTTCGTGTCGCGGACACTTTCATTCTCGACTGGACTCTCGATCTTCGTACTGACCGTCCCCTGGAGGAGATGAATCGTCAGATTATAATCGTATCTTGATCTCTCTTCCTTTCTTACACGTATTCACATATATACACAATTAAACTTATTTTTATTTGCTTTTTTTTTTTTTTAGTTCACCTTTCAGTTTTTCTTTTATTATTCTCATCATAATCATTTATATATATATATATATATATATATATATATATATATATATATATATATATAACTTATACAAAGTATTCCTCCGTAACCATGACAAGGTTAAAAAACTTTAATACAAAGACAACATCATCAAAAAAATTAGCATTGCCCTGACCAATTTCTTATATTTTATATACCGCTAAAAAAAATATCTTCAGAGAATTTTTTATGATTAACAGATGTATCATAAAAAATGAATAAATATATTAATAAAAATCAATTACTATTTTTTATTTTTATGATACGGAAATTCGATGTTAAATGAGACAAAAAATAATATATATATATATATACATTTGTTTAAAAATATATTAAGGCGGTTTGTAAAAAATGGTAGTCAAATTGATCAGCTCGGATAATGGGCCAATTTAAAATTTTCAGTAGCTTTTTTTTTTCTTTTTACAGTCGTGACTTGATTTATTTCAGTCATCTTTCTTCAGTTTTCAATAAAATAATTCAGATTACACTCGAAAAAAAAAAATAATTGTTTTAATAAAATTTGAAACTGGCCTCACTGTCTGGACTAATGAAATTACTCCCTTATTTTCTACAAGCCGTAACTAAAAATTTTTTAACAAAGGAAAATTTTTTTTTGTATCACAAATTGTGTCTCATTTTGCCCCGAGTTCTTCTATAAATATATTATATTTATAAAAATTAACCTTGAATATCGTTGTAGACTAGTTGAATAATATAAATCATATTGAAATGCATATCAATCTTCTTCATTCTCTATTACAATCACCTATTGTTTTCTTGAAAAAAAAAAAAATCTATATTATTTATGTAACTATTATTTACAACCGACAAAAATAATTAGAAATAACAAGAGGCTGTATCAATAATAAAAATACTAACCCTGAAAATAAAATAATAATAAACTAAACTTTATTTCCGATTAAAAATTTAAAAATATATATTTCTTAGGTAAATAACCCTTTTAAAATTTATTTTTAAAGGAAACACACATCCGCCAATATATTTGTTAAATATTATTTACATATACTTAATTCAATTTAAACTTTTAAACGTAAGAAACGCCTAAATAATTTATTACCTAACAAATATATATTTGTAACACCTCGAAAATATAGAATTTATTTTTACATGTACGTCAAGTATACCAAAAATAATCTGCTGGTTCTAAAATTAAAAAAATAAACTCCATAAATTACATTATACTCTTATAAAAAATAGAAATAAAATTCAAAATTCATAAAACATTTTTTTTCTCTTTTGCATATATGTTAATAATCATGCAGTATATTTTTTTTTGTCCATTAAAAATTTGACTACGATATCCATTTAAAAACCACAAGTACAATAAATAACAATGAAGATAAAAAAAAAATCGGTTGAAATTATAACAAACTAAAAGTCACCAGATATGACCTACTGAACTATCTTTCCGTCTGTAAATCACCTTCGTCACAGTATCTTACGAGCAATATAATAATAATAACGTTAATATTTATTATACAAATATAATACCCTTTACGATAATCCAAGAGGTCTCACTTGGCCAGATAATAAATCATTTGCCAACAAAAACAAAGCTATTTTACTTGCCGAGTTTAAAACTATTTTTAGTGGGTTGTAAAACAAACGATGCAAATTGTCTTGACGATCTTATGATTACTACACCTTTCGGGTGAAGTTTGTAGTCGTTATTATACATAAAAAAAAAAATATGCATACATACACATGCACATATGCAGACCCAGACAACACGAGTCTAGTGGTAGTCACATCAGTAACTATATAATACTTAAAACATTAGCGCGGGTGAGGGCACACGAGTGTGGATCCGCGAGCCCCTCCTCATCCTCATATACATAGCCTTACGTTCCCTCTTTACTCTTTTACATCTACCTTCTCCTCCTCCTCCCCCTTCTTAGCCTCCTATTCCTCCTCGTTGAGTTCACCCGCTGCTATCCGGCTGCTCGCGGTATGTGCGACAGTATCGCGCCGTCTGCCGTATTGAACGTGTCGTTTCTATATATATGTATATACATATATATTTTAAAAATTTTATAAAACGTTTTACTATCTAATCATTAACTCATTAACAACACTAATTAATGTTATTTAAATTTAACGTTGCTGACAAAAAGATTAAATTTTTAAAATATATATTTGAAAAAAAAAAAAAAAAAAATTAAACATGAGTCAGACTTGACTAAAAATCATTAATAAACAGAATACAAGTGATATGAAGTAAAAAACAAAATATAATAAGTATCAGTAAAACTAAATAATAAGAAAAAATATATAAGTGGATATTTTAATTACTGAGTAAAGACAAAGTTTGTTAATATAATTTAATGTTTAAATTTTTATGTGTGAATAACTTATCTATTCAAGTTTAAGAAAGCACTTACTATGTATATGTATGAGTGTGCATGTATTCATATTACTGTACGCATAATATAACAAGCGTAACCGGTGCAAAAAAAGTATAAGTTTGTAAATGTGTTGGTGATGACAAGTTCCCTCTTTTTTTGCGTATTCTCGAGGATTACTTCACCTTGTTCTCCACCACGTTATTGCCATACACACATCCCTGCAGTAGTAGTATCTATGCTCTTCATTCTCGTTATCACTTGTACTACTGCACCGATCATTTGGCTTATACCGATTTTTAAATTATTCGCGGTTGATTAATTTCATCGGTAAGTTCTTTAATTATTTTTATTATTTATCTTGAGTTTTTTAATGTTTACCTTTTTTTATGTAGATTTACTCCACATTTTTTTCTACCTACATTCAATTTCATTTTGATAATTTTATTTATATTTCAATAAATTACATGTTAATATTTTTAATTAAAATTAAATGTAATTGAAGAAGAACTTTTTTAATTAGAAATAAAAAAGGGCCATCCGAAATGGAAGTAGATTTTACATTATTTACTCACTTAAAAGTTTTCAAATAAATTTGAATCGAAAACAAACTTTATTTGACATTTTTTATGAATTTTGGAGTCAGATAATGCAAAAGATAAAATAATGAAATTTTGGTCATAACACAGAACTATCAAGTAACTAAACTTTTATTAAAATTTTAAACAATGATCGTAAAAAACAAAATAAAAATGAAAACTATAGCTCATTTATCAGCAATAACATTCTACATAGAAAGGATATATGTTTCCGTTAACAAGTTATTGAAGAATAAAGAACGCGGGAGCAGAATTTTTCGTTAATTTAAAATTTTAAATTGCCTTTATTTCCCAAATACTAAACGGATTTTTTGAATTTTTAAACGATCAAGATAATCAAATTATTTTATCAGCTTTAACGTTTCTTTTACACAGTAAAGCTAGATGTTTCCGTTAAAATATTATTCATGAAGAAAGTCACAGAAGTTGCATTTTTCGTTATTTTGAGAATTTTAAATGTCTACCATTTCTAAACTAGTTAACTGATTTCACACATCTTTGAACTTAACCGAGATTATCGTTCATAGATTAAGTTTGCGAAATTTCATTAAAAACCGTTTAGAATTATGAGTGCTATCGTCGCAACAAGGCGGGTTATATTACATATATATATAAATATATACATAAACCTTTGAACAAATGGTATTTTCGGAACCTACTGTACGAGTCATGATAGAGCATGGCAAAATTCTTTGAAAATTCCACCATAAGCGCAAATGCAATAGATATATTTCTATTCAGAATCTTCTAAAAATTGGAGTAAAAAGAATATAAAAATTATTTTTGTAACAGATATTATTTTGACATTATATGATATATATATATATATATATATATATATATATATATATATATATACATTTGTGTGTGTATTGTAATAAAACACAATCGTGTATCGTTAAATTTGAAAGATGGATAATTTAAGAAGCCTGATATATGTGCACGTGTGCACTTGGTAGGAAACAGTGACATGGCGCGTCAAGTATTGGACGGCTTCACAACACGCAACTAACTACTACAGTACAGTAATATTAACTATATGCACTCTAATCTATGTATGTATACGATATACACTAGTTTAGTAGCTCTTGTATATTCAAATACATTTCTAAACTATATATCTATATATGTATAGATAATGTATAGTTGATACCTTCGTCGCTTCGTCATGTTTAGATGTTTATTTTGCTATTTGCTTACGGTTTTATCTATTATATAATCACGGGGAATGGAATCTCATTTACACGTATAGTACATCGACCAGAGAATATATATATATGTACATGTGTATAAGTATGATACATGTTTTAAATTACAATAGATCAAATGTAAAAAGTAAAAAAATTATTTAACATAAAATAGTATGATTACGTTAATATAAATTTTAAAGAACGAACAAAAAAATAATAATAATAAATGAGATTTTGATTATTTAAATTTCCCATAGTGTATACGCATTACAACAAGGTCATGTTGACGCAACAGTGGACCGAACAACAAAATCATGAATAATCGTATTGATAAAAAAACAACAACTGTTATTTATTTATTTAACTTGAGATTTAACGGGTAATAATAATAATAATAAATATCTGTAAAAAATGAGTTTAAGTTTGTATGCAGTTGTAATTTGTGGAGTAATAATACACAACGATGCGTTGATAATTTTCAGTGCATTTCCAGTTTAGTTGTTCGTGTTGGAATGCGAAGGTCGAAATTGATCAAAATTAATGGGACAATACTCGAGTGCGCATGTCACATTAAATCTCAACGTTCATCCGGCTTTTGTCTCAATTGTAATTCATTTTTTCATCACTATTTTTTTTTTTTTTTTTTTTAAATTTTAAATACTGCAGACTCAATGAATATCAAGCCATAAATTATATATTTAATTTATTTATTTTTTGTTCAATACAATTATTTATAGAAAAATTAAAATGTAATTATGATTTTTTATCTTAATTCATTCAATGATAAAAAAAGTAAATAAATAATCACTATACATTTTGGTCATATAAATTTCGAATTTTAATAGTCAATTAAATTTTTTATCAATCGAGTCAAAAGACAGTTTCGGGTTTAAGTCTCAGTTCTCAATGAGTTTTTCAAGGATCAATTTAGAATTTTAAGATTGACAACAGGATACAAAGTTATCCTACTTTGATCCTCAAAGTAGTAGTTGCGACCAATTTTATCACTTTGAAGACTAAATTGAAATAACATAATCTAGATTAGAACCTCAAAATACTCAATACATAAAGTAATAATTTGATCCGCATTTGAACCTCCAAATTCTCATTCGAGGTTTTCTCTTCCTTCCTCTTAGTCACAAATAAAATTATCTCCTCCTTTTTGTCATGAACGCAATATTGCTGTTAAATTATAATAGCATAAGTAAATGTCAAAATAAAATAGTATGAGTGTCAAAACTGTTGTACTGTTTCAGTTTGAACGCTTCTTAATTAAAAAGTAATTATTATTATTTTTCAAAGTCCGACGTATAACTTTTCATTCGTTGAGGATTTGAGGTCTTACGAAGAAAAAAAGAATTTTTCTTGGCTGAAGAATTTTTTTTCTTGTCTAAAAAATTTTTTTCTTGTTTCAAGAAAATTTTTCCTCACCCCGAGAAAATTTTTGTTTTTACTCTATAATACAATAAATTTTTTGGGTCAAGTAAAAATTTTCTTAGAACAAGAAAAAATTTTTTGCGTCAAGATATCTTTTTTTTCTATGTATTTATAATTTAAAATCGATAAATTATTTGCATTTAGACCTCATAGTTTTCATTAAAGATTTCGAGTACTGTCGAATCGCGTTATAAATCCGGCTTGTATCTTTTTCTTTTAACTAGACTCGCGTTAATATGAGAGAGACACTAAGCGAGCTTATAACGCGACTCGACTGTACTATAGTAGAGTTACTTCCTGAGCGGCAAATAAAACATCAAAGTAATTGAGGCTTTTGAGGACTAAACTAGAATTTTTTTTTGACTCGGGCACACTGATTAAAATTAATTTTTTTTAAAATTACACTTTACAATAAATTATAAAAACCTATTATAAAATCGATCAAGTATGTAGTAATATAAAATGTCTCACGATTATTGCGATGATTTTAGATTTGAACAGTTGGCTAAAGACGTTGAATTTTACTATTTCCTACTTTACGTATAGAGTATCGATCGATCTTCTCCACTCGACCTACTTCTCACTCTGTTATTGTACACTACACATCTAATGTATAGATATATATCCATCTATATTTATCTTTAAATATATATACATTTATATATATAGATGATCTAGTCCTTAAGTAACACAAACCCTGCAAGATCTTCTTTATGTTAAGAGACAAAAGATAAATAACCTCTCGGTCTTGCGGCAAGTCAAGAGTCACAATCTCCTCTCACTTTACTGTCATTACGTTTCATTTTAATTGTCTCAGTCAGGTATCTCATTGTCTATAAGTGTCTTTCTCTCTTCTTCTGTTTTTTCTTTTATCTTAATCTTTTTTATAAAATTTTTTATTTAAAGTAAAAAAAAAATGCATATACTTTTTTTACTACCTCGTTTAAATCGATTCAAGACCTCGATCGCCATTTGGGATAAACATTCGCCTCGGTGGTGCATAAATCGGTCGCGTCGACGCGGCTGGTTTCGCAATGGGGGCGCGACGAATTGTCGATGAAGTAGCCACAGTCCAGGACACAACTGAGAGACAGAGTAAAGCAGAACAGATATATATTATATAGATATGTGTACATGTATGTGTATTATATGCATTGTAAATGACAAGAGAGGAAGAGAAAAAAATAATCTTTAATTCGCGATTAAAGTAGAGCCAGGAAATGCCAACCCTGATGTTTGCAGAAGTACTACATGTCCTTGTCTTCACGTTCACGTGGTTATTTACCCAAGATTAACTCTCACACATTAACATATACGCAAATTAAACTCAAAATCAAACTCCAGCTTCGATAACATTGACCATCGTCATAAAATACTGCATTACTATAGGATTTATATTAAACGACAGCATCGATGAAAGTTTATCTCCACTTTCGGCTGACAGGTTTGTACCGGCTGGTTCGTGTAACGGTAATCCCCGCACCCGCGCTTCATTTTACAACCCGACATCGAGCTATAATGCCACTGCATCACGCTGATGTATTTTATAGCCTTGTTGAGGGTTAGCTCTAACAGAAAATCCTTTCCTCTGTACTTTGTATACTTTAAACTGTATATACTTGTACTTGTTATCTATATATACATATATACTATCCATTCTTTCCTTGTAATCATAAAATCAACGGATGAGATTTCCAAACGGGCGTTTTTACGATTCTACTCACTCACTCGTTGCCAATTTTAAATTTACAACCTATGGTATTTATGTTGAGTTATATTATATCTATAAATATATTTTCGTGAAATTGGATTTTAAGAAATATTTTTATTATATTTTCAGTAAATTTACTTAATATTTTATTTTTTTTTATTGATCCACGATTTGACCCAGACAAAAGTTATTAAAAGCAACAGAAATTTATTAATAATTACTATAAATATTTATCACAATTCTAAAGATAATTATTTTTTGTTAAATATTTTCAACAGAAACTCATTGAAGAAAAAAAAAATAGCAATTTAATTTTCTCTGAGGAAATGATGTTGTAAAGTAATAAACGGGGAAATGTCAAATAAAAAATTTCATCTCCGGAAATGTAAAAGTCGTTGTAGCTTGACATATAGAAAACTTGAAGACACGCAGAATGCTGTGCTGCATATTTATCCCGCTTCCTTTTTATCTCATTTGAAATTTTTTTTTACTCATTTTTCTCGTCTTCTCTAGTATCTACATACAGTTTTACTCTTTCGCAACTTCGTATTCGGCGTCACTCTATTATAACCAAAGGAGCATAGAAAACATAGTACCAGTAGTTGTAGGATTGTTGGAGTGGCAGCGCGTGCTTTATCCACGCGTTCGCGAACGCGTGACACTCCCGACGTGACAGGATGAAACAAACGGGAGCTGTGCATGGAGGCGTATAAAAGGAACGAGAATAGGCATTTCTACATATACATATACATATACATATACGTATACATATAAAGTAAGGATACAGTAGAATCAGTTATAGAAGAACTCAAGATTAGAATTTTTTTTTTTACATCATGTTATTCAATTATTAATATATTACGTATATCAGCAAGAACTCAAATTACTATTAAATGTTTGTCAAGGCTTGATTCAACTCGTATATAAAAAAATATAAATAAAATTTACAATTGTGAAAAACTCATGCATTAAAAAAAAAAAACAAAAAGTAATATTTTTTTTAGTTTTAGAATTTTATCAAATTATTGAACTAAAAGTTTTCTACATTTTTTATTTTGCATATAAAAAAAATGATTAAATTATTTAAAAAAATGATCACTTTATAAATTAATCTTTATATCAGACTATAAATTTATTATATAATAAGAAGTTATAAGATTGATTAAAAATGAGGAAGTAATAGTATGTCTATTAGTTAAATGTTTAATCATAAAAAGTTAACATAAAATAAAATAATGAGAAAGAGATATCTATCTATTTGAGAGTTTATTGCAAAAATGTTTAGATTTTCTTAACTTTTAATGTATAACATGTATGTATACACATGTATATAATACGTATTATGTACATAATGTTAAGTATCGACTTAAATGATTTATTTATTAATAAAATAGCGATTAAAGTCTCATTTACCGAGTGAATAAGCTCAAGTATATTAAATCACATTAAATCCCGCCGCACCCACGTGATAAAAAGCTTGTACGTTATAGTCCTCGCAGATTTAGCATCGATCAACTTACGGGGGGCCTGAGCATGTCACGGTCGCATTTCACACTGGTACGGGGTTCATACGATTATTCACAAGACTTGATATATCCTTTACAGTGTATATATATTTATATAAGTAAAGCTTAAAGGTTTCCTGACGCGAAAGTTCAGCTTGCTGGCTTTGATTCCCAATGTTCAACGACAACCCTATATATAAATATATATACGTGTATTATATTTACGAGTTGTAAAGATGATGTCGCACATAATCAAGTGGAAGGTCTCTTGCTAAATGTCAAACGGCCTACGCATTTTCTTTTACTTATATATGCATATATATTGCATATGTATATTTTTTTTTTTACATTTTTAACTACGTGACATTGGATTTTTTATTTATATTTTTTTTATGCACCCTAATTATCTTTAAATTCATGTTGGTCAAATTTTTTATTCATGATTTTTTTTTTTTTTGCAATTCAATTGAATGAAGAATATGTATATGAGGAAAAAAAAAATTTTGTTTAATAAAATATATGTATAAAACAAAGACATGTATATGCAGTAAATAAAAAAACAACATATATTGTTCAAAGAATAAGAAGCTCCGTATAAATTTGCGAGTGACAGCAAGACCGGAGATAACCAAGTATAACGAAATGCACAACAGCACTTTCAGATTCTCCCAAACTCTTCCGGGATAAATAAAAAAATTAAAAAAAAAAAATAATAATAATAATAATAATAACAAGAGTCAGGAACCCACGAAAGCAGAGACAAACAGAAAATAAAAGGATTAACGATCGAACTTTCGTTCTCTTTGTTCATATTGTTTTTTTTTTAATTTTTTTCTTTATTCTTTTGGTTGACTTCCTTTCTTATACCGTTTCGTCTGGTTTTAAAATTTTTTTTTTATTTTTACTTTTTAATATCGGCCCAATGTATCTCGGTGACCCTAAAGGATTTACGTAAGCAGATTCTTCCGGGTTTGAACGAACTGTGTATGTCCAGGTCGATTCCCTATTTAAATCTTTTATCGATCAT
This sequence comes from Microplitis demolitor, assembly GCF_026212275.2. NCBI lineage: Eukaryota > Metazoa > Arthropoda > Insecta > Hymenoptera > Braconidae > Microplitis > Microplitis demolitor. The sequence continues at coordinate 15,999,644 of NC_068547.1, read as the reverse complement.
TTTTTCTTTCTCAATAATTATAATAATTATTATAAAAATCATTTCGCAATAAAATTTAAGAAATCTTTTAATCACATGCTTTTAAATTACATGTTAAGGTATTTTTTTAATTACTTAACTGTCAAGACTCAATAAAATAATGTGTTTACAAAAATTAGTTAAAAATTATAGAAAAAGAAAACAACAATATTATTTACATAAAAAAAGGTCAAAATATAGCATCCATTCGAATAATGAAAAAAAAATGTTCAGAAAAAATTTTCGGTCTGTCCTTAACGACTAATTTATTCACGATCTTTCATCGTATATTAATTTTGTAGGAAACAAAAAAATCCAGCTCATTAAGTTATTAACGAAAAAAAAAAGGATTTTCTGTAATTTAATTTGAAATGGAATTCAAATTAACAACAAAAAACACTCATTAATTTTAAGTACAGGTAGCATCTTACTATACGATTTTATATATGATGATGTAAGTTATAATATATTTTTTTTTTCCTATCTCAAAAAGATGATATAAATGCTTGAAGGTTCAGGCGTGTCATTATCCAAGTAAAGGCATCACCGTATATAAAATTCGGCTCGACGCAAGTATAAGCATATATGAACATTGAGACAGTACCGTTAATGGTTATTTGGAATTCTGTTTACGCGAGTGCTCCCAACTAAACAACTTGTGAGCCATATGGGTTTGAGTTACGTTACACATTAGTGTTTATACGATGGTGTAGATATCACGTAATGCTTACCTTCGTCACCATCACGTATATATAGATATACAACACATATGATGTTTGCCTCAAGCCACCTGTCTGGCCATTCGTTTAATTTCTATCTACACTTAACTGATATTTTGATCGATCGTTCGATCGATTGCAACTTAACACGCACGTAACGTATTAATAAGATCCATGTCAAATACCCGCCACGCCGGAAATTTAAATTTGGTCGAATGTGAGTCAAAAAGATCACGATTTGACCTCAAGGAAATTATACGTGAGCATTCAGTATTTAACAATCGTACATACATACAAATATATATGTAGTTATGTGAAATCATGCATATCGGTTATTTAGAAATTTTATAAATGGTCAGTGATCAGTTTGCCGTTAGTTATAGTATCTAAAACTATTGTTCACTTTGTCGATTATTTATAGATTGTCATTATTTTTTTAAGTATCAATTGTTTCTTAATATTTTTATTTCACAATATACCAATAACGGTATTACTATAAAAATAATTCAAGTATAATAATCTGCTGACACATTTTAATATCTTTGGTTTTAAAGGCGTTCTAGATATGTCAAAAATTAGAAGATAAATATTTAAATTTTTAAAAATTAAAATTAGCTTTTAATTTATTGCATGTATTAAATTAAAAGCAAATTTTTATCACAATAAATATTAATATGAATTAAATTTTAAAAAATATGCTCTTGTTTTTATTTTATAAAGTTATAATAAAAATATTTTTTAAATTATTGAGATCTTGGGTATGAACTTTTTTTTATCTTGGTAAGAAAAAAGTAAAGAAAATTATTTGTAGAATAAAAGATTTTTATGAATTATTTTAATCGAGTTAAGTGGACAGTAGATTTGAATAAAAGCTATTGATTGTTCAATAATTCATTCTCTATAATTCAAGATCACCTTTCGACGTGAGCGATATTGCAAAGTAGGTAATTCTCTATCTTAATAGAAGTGGTTTTTCGCGATTCGAGAAACGTTTTCTAGCGATCTCGTGTTTGAGATTGGATGCCACAACCTTATGACCTTTTAGCCTCAACGTTTACCCCTCGCAACTCAACTCGTTTCCACCCACTAAACAGAAAGTAAATTAAATCTTTTACATTTTAGTTTTATTAAACCATATCATTTTCATTACTTAAATTATACTTGTATCACATTGAAATATTATCTCATGTTATATTATTATTATTATAAACAAAATAAAATGAAAACAATCACACAAGTTGCACAATAAAAAAAAAAATTAATATCAGACAGTACATTTTATATGGCTGTCTAAACACTTTTGATAATTTTTCGTCTCAACATCTTTGACATTAATTTATTTTTCATCACTCGTTTAGTATTTTTATTTTTTATTTAAGTGCATAAATGCAGTCACATAAAGATCCCGTTTGAGGACATTAAGTAGAACGTAATAAATAATTTTTAAAAATTTTTTTACTTTCACCGTTGATTTATCACTTGATATTGCAACTATAATATTAACTCGATTTCATAAATTAAAAAACTAAATAAAAAACACAAATAACATAAAAAGATATAATTTAATGATTTAAATCATTAAAACAAATATTTAAAATAAATCCACCAGAGCGGAAACATTCATTTTTTATTTTATAATAATCATAATAATAATTTTAAATATAAAATTACACTGTAAAAAATCGGGAGTAAATTCGGAGTGATGACAAATTTGATTTAAATCCGAATTCATTCCGTCCCCTTCGGAGTAAATTTCACTCCAAGGAGATTAAATGAATAAACAGTCATCCACTCTGCATTCACTTCGAATTTACCCCACGTTCACTCCGAAAATTTTTTACAGTGTAAAAACACTTGTTAGTTTAGTTAAGTTCTTATAAAAAAAGATTCATGACTTTTATTTGATTATCGATCGAAATAATTCCGTGTCTCACTGATGCCTTTGCTTGCAACCGCAGAAACTCCATAACCACCATACCCAGTTTACAAAGTTTTCCTACTGTACTGTTTCAATATGCATCCTCATGATACTCGTTGACAAGCACTTACGATAAAATTATGGCGCCTTATAGTGGCCCTTTAACATTCCAGCGACTACGCAAATGAAGCGATAAATACCGAAGCTTTAAATCAAATCTTTTTAACAAAAAAATAATTAAATACATATGAAAGAGTAAATATTTCAAGTGTATTTTAAGAATTTAAATAGTCAAATCATCTCTTACATGACAATTGCTAATTGTCTCTTGACTCTGTTTAAGTGTAATAAGCCTTTAATCAAAACAAATCTCAATAAATTCCACTTGTCGTGGTCTATCAACGTTAAAAAAAAATAAAATAATCTTATTGCTCTTTTTGCTTCCTTGTCTCAAGAGTTTAATTTTATTTATGATTATATACTCTAATTACATAAAATTGAATATACTGGCTATAAAAAAAATAATTAAATAAAATATGACAAACAATTTTTCAGTGATACATATGTTTTTTTTATAAGGCTTTCTTTATATTATTAATTTAAATTCATGACTGTCAAAAAACAGTTAATTAATTGTAAGTGACATTAAATATCTTCATCACGAGTAATTAATAGATAACGAATAAATGAGGGTATTTAAATAAATTAATAAAATATAATTTAAAATAAAATAATACTATGAAACAGATATAAAATAAATTGAGCGTTATTTTTTTAAATGTTTTAACTCTCATAATTAATTTGACTTAATTGCTTCACGAATCGTTAATAAATAATAGTACAAGCGCAATAATTTAACAAGTGAAAGATTAACATTATCAATTAACGGACTCGATAATGCCTGAAATAAATAAAAAAATGATAATAATAAATAAACAAAAAGTACATATGTATATATGCATACATGCATGTATATTATCAATCGAAAGAAGGATCTCTTGATGTAAAATCGAAGTGAATAAATCAATGTCTATAGACAAGCCTAATAAATTGTTGGATCGAGTAGGCTGTTAGATCGTGAAATTCCTCAACGATCTCACTTTCGCCCCGACTTCGATAAGCCCTATTAATTACGCGATTAGCTTCGGTATACGAGCATGTGCACATTATAGTATGATGTGTAACGGTATACAACCATATGGGGGTAGATATATACATATTTATGCATATATATATATAAAAATACCATATACATACTCTATATAATAGGAAAGATATATATGTAGGTACATATAGACAACTAAGTGACGTAACTTTGTAGCAATAAATGCGATAACGATAGTAATCATACTTACAAGAGTTTGTTGTTTGTAGTTGATGGTCTTATTATTATTATTATTATTATTATTATTATTATTATTATTATTATTATTATTATTATTATTATTATTTTTGATCCCCGGACAACCACCATTATTTTTTCTCAGTTTCTTTCTATTATAATAACATCGAATTCACCCACAAAAGTTAATGAATTTATTAATAAGTTGTTTTATTAATAAATATATAGAAGAGAGCCGGGCAAAACGGGATAATTAAGGAAATATTAAGTTTTCGAGGACTCAAATACGCTAAATCGTTTTTTTTAATGATAATCAAAGTAATCTATAAAATTTCGAGGGTACCCCATTTTGCCCGCCCCTCCCCACAACATATACAGTATATTCGTGAGGTTCCAGGTAATTTCCAATATAATAAAAATAAGACATTAAAAATATAATAACAACAATATGACCATGCGCAATGCAAAACATAACACACAATTATTTATTATTATTATTATTCTCTTATGGTATTTTAGGAATAGTCTCAGCATCTTTAGTCTGAAAAACATTTGAAAAAAAAAATAGATAAAAAAAAAATAATTCCAGAGATATGTGGTTTTTGTTTGTGGGATTTTATTTCTATTGAAAATTTATACGTATACGTGTATGTTTGTATGTATGTATTTATTTATTAGGTATTACGGTTAACAATACCATACTGAAGGGAAAGGATTGGATAACGCGGAAAACCACAAAGACAACTGGTAAACCACCGTGCGTGGTCTGACCCAATTGTATTCGTCATCGTTAATATATTCAAGCGATAAGTCTCCATGTTATTATTACACGACTATATACATAACATTAATAATAATAATAATAATAATAATAATAACAGCGTTGTGTTGATGGATAAGTTATCAAAATAATAATTATGTTTTTTAATTATAACTTTGTTATAAAAAAAAAAAAAATTATAGTACCAACACTTGAATATTGAAGATTGAAAAAATAATAATAATCATTATTACAATAAAGATAATAATTATTGTAATTACACTTGCAACTGCAGTGTATACAAGAGCAGTATAGTATAAGAAAAATAATATATATATATATATATATATACCAAACGATCGTATAGAATTAATGGTCATGTAAATTTGAATCGAATGGATAAATTTATGTATGGCCATTAAATTCTAATGACAGGCTAATTAGATTGAACAATAAATTTACTATTAATCTGATTACGTGTAGATATCATTGATTATTATTATATTGTCTATTATGCTGTTGATTTCATATATATGTATGTATACTTTTTACCATTTAAACATTTGATACATTATATAAATTCATTAGATTAAAATCTTAATTTTATTTATTTCATAATTTTTATCGAGGTGATATTAAGCAACGATTGATTGCTTAATTTAAAAGATACAAAAAGTTTTTTTTTGTAGTATTTTAAAATATATATATGTATATATATGAATCTATTTATAGAGATTTAAATAAATTATTATGAGATATTACTCTGGTTATAAAATATTAAATGAAATAATTATCTTCAAGACAGCTCATTATTTGCCTTACATGCAATTTTACTTAATATTTTAACGATCACTATGGCTTTGCCATTAGCAAGAAAAAGGAGGAGCCGTGGGGGTTTTATCCGTAAAAGCCTTTAGATTCTCTTTATTTCTCTCTCATTTATCGATACCAGGTACAAGACGGTGTACTTAACCTTGGATAATAATTTTGAGTTTTCTGAAAATAAATTCAGATTGGATTATACATTATACAGTTTCCTCATACAGTATTTATAGAAACATCAGCGGTACTGAAAAAATAAACTCGCATAGAAAAAGAGCAGACAGAAAAAAAAAGCTTGATGAATAATAAAATATAATACTTGTACGACTTTGAGGATTTAATTCTTTATGCTGGACTCGCCAATGAAAACATTTCTTTCGCAGTAGTTGCTTGAGTTGTTTGTACAGGAATCATAAAGGATTGAGTGCGTCGTGAAGTAAGAGAAGAGGATCCTGAGGGCAGGTTGCCACAATGGATTAAGTTCTTCATCTCTTTTATCCTTCTTCTGATACTTTTCTTCATCTTCATCTCTTTCATCTTCGTCTTCTTTATCTTCATCTTTTTATTCTCCTTGAAGATAACATCGTCGCTAAATTTAGCTCCTCTGGTTGATCCAATCGTTACCTCTGTAGACAGACACTGTACAGAGATCTTTACGATTATTATCTAAATTCAAAGAGTGAAGGTAAAAAGACTAGTATATACTAATAACATATTGTGGTGGTTGTAATAATAGACATACTAAGTTTATTTAAAACTAAAATATCCATACCATTCTCTCTTCATCACTCATTATTATTTATTTATTTATTTATCACACATTTTTTCTCCGTGTTCACAAACTAACTCTTGTACCTTGTTTCTATACTTTTGCATCATCAATATTATAGAACGTAGGCGCCATACTAACAGGGCTGAATGATATGCCCGTCGAACAACGGGGCGGTACAAACTGTATGGCGGCGTTGCAATTTTCGCGATTAAAAAAATAATAATAACAAACAACGCTGAGAAAATAGTATGCGTGAGATGGTTGCATATATTATTACTCCGTGGAAAATTGATCGAAAATTCAAGTACTGGCGCCAGATAATTTTTATATTTTCATATTTTTTTTTATCATATTTATTTTCTCTATACTCTTAGTGTCCTTGAAATTAAATTTTTTTTTTTTTTTTTTTTTTTTTTTTTTTTTTTTTTTTTATACTGGATAGTAAATTTTATTTGAATTTATTACATATTAAATTTTGTTTTTCCATAAAGAATTTCTTATTATTATAATTGTTTTTTTTTTAATTTTTAACTCTTGTGGTATTTTCTATTTCTGTCCTTCAAATGACCCATTAACCTTACTGTGGAATGCTAGTATGAATGTGTCTTCTATATATCTAGAGTATTAAACTCGTAATAACAGCTCTTTGGATCATCAAGAAAAACGTAACATCGTCTTCTGTATCATTCTCTAATGTACTTACATTAAACCAGTATTTTTTTTTTCTTACAATAATTTTTAAATTACTGTGACTAAATACTTTCGATTAAAAATCAGAAATTTTTTTAAGTATGCGAAGTAAATTTATATAGTGATGATATATGTATAAAAAACGATTGAGTTTGTGGGTAGGACTCTAAGTATAATTGATTTTCTTTATCTAGTCTAATAAATAATAGTAAATAATATATCTGGTGCGATTGTATATAAAACGAGAATTGTGATAATTGACACCAGAGCCGGAGTCGAGGTTGTCAACAAACGAGCATCTTATATGAAATTTTAATCGATATATACATTATTATTTTGGTAATAAATATTCGAAAAGTAATTCGAGTGCTCAAAGGCGGCAGATAATATATGGAGCGATGAATGTATAAATAATAATTTATTTTTTTGAATTTGATATTAAGAGACAGTGATAACAATACATTAACATTGAATGCAATAAGACTATGCTTGTGAAGCAAATTCAAAAAAGTTTTTTTTCTTTGTCTTATAAGCATCCGTGCGCAATTCTACCTAGAAAAGCTCGATGCTACTATGCGTTGCCTGGCGGCTGACGTAAAACTAACGACTCCACTCTCTTCGCGCTCGCTTCGTCACTCGTCTATTATTCAGAATTTTACGTGCTCGTCATAGCAAACATTTAAAAGTATGAATGTATGCATGTGTGAAAGTGATTTTATTAAGGAGTGTCTACAGTAATTTTTGTTCAAGCTTTTCTCTCAAACAAAACCTCTACACGCAAAATTAGGAACAAGGCTCGATTTATTACCCTATAATATAGTAATCTACGTTTTCATTTTAAAAAGTGTTCATTTGTTTAAGAGAAAAATTTGGACAAAGTTTCAATTTACTGCGCAAGTTCAATAAGAACAGTACCGTTCGTTGAGTTTACTGAGAAAAAAATTTACTAACATTTAATAAAATAATTTATTACCACTTGATAAATTATATGTATAAAATATTCGACTATATTTTTTAAATATTAGTCTATGTATTAAATATTTATGTTTTATATCGACTCAATATTACTAAATTCATATTAACATTCGATAAGTCGCTGATCAATACTAGTATAAGTTAACTAATATTTAATAAACCGCTTATTAATATTTGATAGTGATTTACTTTTTGAAACAATCTAAGTAAACCGTTTACTAAATAATGATAAATTTTATTAATATTTGATAAATTGCTCTCTCTGTGTTGAGTGTGTTAGGGAAAAAAGTTCAGACCCTTCTTAAGACAAAAAAACTTAAATTTTTCCCAAAAATTTAAATAAAAATTTTTATGACGAGTAAGCTTATAATTACTTACAAATCAATTTTATTTAATTCTATTGATGACTATACCTTCGTAAAATTGCTTATGACCAGCATTTAATCATTGGATCATAAATCTCGACTTCCAACAATAAGAATTAAATCAATACCATTAATTTATTCAAAATTTGGCATTTTTATAGTAGGGATTAAAAATTACGTTTATAAAATTTTTAAAGTTTTTATTCAAGTGACAGTTATAAATGTTATTTTTTAGAGACGACATCTGGTTCATTTCAGGCATGTAATAAATAGTCTAGGCAATTAATTAAGACCGTGTTAACAGTGCAACCGCAGTCTCGAGATGCAGCAAAAGAAAGAGAAATAAATTAAACATTTTAATTAATGTCAAGAGAACTTTTTTTAAAATTTTTTATTTCAATAGAGTAATTCATATTGAGATAACCACGAGCTTAAAAAAAATTCGACATTGAATAATAATTTTTCTTTTTAATAATTCTGAACTATTTTTCAAAATCAAGGCTAACAGAATAATGTTAACCTTGCTCATACATTTGATTAATATTAACACTCGCAAATTAACAGGTCTATAAAACTAATTCAACTTGCAATAAATATAATTTATGATTAATCTTTATGAGCCAAAAAAATATTTTTTATTCGTCATTATTAATTGAATTTTATAACAAAAATGATTTATTCATTTGTTAGCTATTATCTTGTAATTATTTTAATGAAACTGTTAATTTCTTGTTATTTCATCACGAGTGATGAAATCAGCAAAAGACTATTTTTCAACTTGATTTAATTTTTTAAGATATAAATCGATAAAGAAACAAGAACGTGATATAGCTGAATGAAAACATCGATTATGGAAATGACTATTTAAAGATTTAATAGATACAGAGACATAAAAATTGCTCTCCTTTCAATATAAGACTAGACGCAATTTATGCCGTTGAAAAAAATTCAAGTTGAATGAAAAATAAAAAATATTTAAAAGGTAACAAAAAACAAGTTCTATCATTATTGCCATTTTTGAAAAATATGTCAAATGAAATTACCAATTGTTACATTTTTATTTTAACTTTAAATTTTTTCTTCAATTACTCCGTCATGCGCGTTAACTATAACCATAAGTAAAAAAAAACGTGTGTGTTCTTTTTTTTATTTATAACATATTAAATTAATTTAAAAATATATGTACTTGAAAATTTAGTAGTTGAAGTTAAAGAGCAACCATGATTATAAATTAAATCATTGAAACTAAACGTAGGCAATAAAATAAATATGTCCCACATCATGTGAATGAACGTAACATTTTGGCGAGTCATGTTTAATTTAATAAACTTAGATTTAGCTTATATTATTTCCGTTACTTTAATCTTCGGTATACATATATTAATATTATATACCTATTTAAACAGTAAATTTAAGATCGTCGAACTATATTACTATGTAGTACTTGGCATCGGTCTCGCTTACGTCTGGTCCGCGTCGCATAAATTGTGCAGCATCCCCACCGCGGATGCTTGCACCTGGCCAGCAGTCTCGAGGACTCGAGAGCAGAGTTGATAGTAGAAGGAGAATTGGCATCTCTGCGGCGTGACCCGACGTGACCTCTCGACCATCGGCTCGTGCTCTCTCCTGATCGACCTTTCGCCTCGATTTCCGTTCCTACAACGGCCTCAGAATATCTTCCAATGTCTCTCCCTTTTTTCTTTTTCTTGAATTTTCCTTGATTTATTTACTGCAATAAAAAAAAAATTTCCCTCAATAAAAAGACCTAATAATTTGATTTGCTTTTCTCACCGTACAAAAGAATCTTGGACTACTTTTCAAAATACTTGGATTCTATTTCTTACCATTACTTTATTTTTATTTTATACTTTTTTCTCGTTCTCAAGATTTTATTCTCAAGTGGATTCTGCTATTTCTCCCTCTGGATTATTGCCATAGATCTTTCAGCCTCTATTTTAACTCTACTTCCTCCGTTAATTTCTCTTTCCTTCCCACTCGTTGAAAATTCTTGGCAAGATTTTCTTGCTGAATTTTTCAGCCCGGAATTAAAAGCCACTGCAGTAAGAGAGATGGTCTTGAAGCTCTTCAGCGTCGCATACTAAAAATATTCACTGCACATACGAAACTTTTACTATACTTATTTTTTTACTTCTTCCTTATATTCCCGCTTGTTTTCTTTCGACTATTTTTCAAAGCTTCCATCAATACATTGCCGTAGATGTACTAAATGGACCAATATCTGTTATTCTCAGCACGTTCTTTTACGACAATTCATGCTAATAGTTATTGTTTTGATACGCTACGACTGATTTAGATCGTACAATTTGTCTTTGAACCAGATCTTGTCTCCATTATGTTATACACGGACATAATAATCATTTCTTTTTTTTTCAAATGTTCTCTTGTGTCTTTTATCTGACATTAAAATCTTATCTGATATTCTCTTAGATATTTAATGACATTTGTTGTGAATAATAATAGCTAATAACCCTTGTGTAATTCGATAACAACATATTTATTCATAATAACAATTAAATCAACGTCCAATCAACTTATAATTACTGTAATATACTATATCTATATATTTATAAAAGAGAAACTTTATTATTATTATTGTTATTTTAACTATAATTAAAAAAATTACTATTCAAATTGAATATTAATTTTATTTATTTTCATTACCGTAATTATCGTCATAATAAAATTTATACTATAAAATTTTTCAAGCTGTTGAATATTTATCACAACTTTATTACTATAATAAAATATATTTTTTAATTTCCTGTATATTAATAATATTTCATATTTAAAAAAAAAAAATAATAAATTTTAATGAATTTGCACAGTGAAAAATTAAATGTTTATTAAATTTATAAATTAAAATCAGACATAGATTTCTCTTAAAATAATAATAATAAAAATAAAAGGAAAATATATTCAATAGGATAATTTGCATCGCAATAAAAGTATTTAAGGAATTAAATATCCATTTGAAATAGTACTCTTTCCTAGTATAATATAAAAGTTTAAATATCAATTGGTGATTCGTAGACTTAATATACTAGTGGCTGATTCTCTGATCGTAAAACTACGAGAACTTTGAGTCAGCGAAATAATTGCCTTATAATAAGATGCGTGAAATCGATACATTGAACGTTTTATCGTCACTAAATTCTCTCGTTCCGGTTTTTCATAGGCTCGTTACTAACAAGAGTTATACATCGCGCGTGTTTAAAGCACATATTCACCTCACATGTGCTGTACTGAAGAAAAGAGAGAAAAGGTAAAGTTAAAGATACCGCAAATCGTGTGTACACATCAAGTACATTACACGAGCTACATTTGCCTTTTGGTTATTTATATATAAATATATATATATATATATATATGTAGTATATCTCCCTATACATTCACAAGTTGCCCTTAAGCCTCTTTGCTTTTCTTTGTTTGTATTTATATTTACCGATCAAGTACTTATAGCAACCATACGTTCGAGAGTTAGATATATCGCTAATGTATAGTGTATATACATGTATAATATTGCAGAGAGGCTAAGTCTAAGCGCCATAGGTGCGTTAATCCTGTGAGAATCGAGTTTTATTGGCGTGAGTAGTGCAGATAGAAGGCAATCGATAAATCGTAATGTAATATTTTACTGAATCGTTCACCTTTTTACACCATGATCTCTCTTTTGTACATTCTTTTATTTATATACAAATATAAATGTATTTATTATTATTTTTTTTTTATTGTTCTTTATCTTTTGTTGTATTGATTAAAATTTTTTAATATTGTAAAATGTTACAACAAATATTTTTATTTATCATTTTTATCGTTAAAATTGTAGAGGTAAATAATCTACTGGATGACTAGATTTCGGAAATGTTTCACATATAGATGCTGGGATGTAAGTCTAACATTTTAGGCCTCCCTCAATCATGAACTTCCACTTAATCAGTCAAATTACAAAAATAATATAATCCATAAATTATTTTAATTTTTCATTTTGGTTGCGCGAAAAACGTTCCGAGTTCCGATTTTCGGGTACATAGAAAATAATGTTATTTGTTGCACTGTAAAAAATCAGGAGTGATTGCGGATTTTATTTCAATTTAAATTCACTCCATCCTCGGAATTTTTACAAAAAAATCACTTCGCATGCGGAGTAAATAGAGAGTTTGTTCTTTCATCGAAGTGATTTCGATTTAATTTAAATTTGTATTCACTCCGATTTCGGAGTTTTAATATTAAAATAAACTCCCCTTCGGAGTCAATTTCACTCCAAGGGGATTAAATAAATAAACAGTCATCCGCTCCGCATTCACTCCAAATTGAATATGCGTTTACTCCCCAAATTTTCACAGTATGAGAAGTTGCTTACAAATTTATTGATAATATTTTTTAAAAATTTTTCGTAATATGTAAGTGGAAATTATGTACGGTCTGACGAATGAGTTCTACATTATTTTTTTTTCATCATAAAAAAAACTTTCAACTTTAAGTAAATTTCCAAGTTGTTATTTCAAGTTAAAGTATGAAACGTATAAAATAAACTTTTGTGGTAAATTTTATTAAAATGTTTTACAACAAACTTATAAGTTTAAATTCAAAAATAAATACAAACTTTAACATTTATTTTAAAAGCGTCAACAAAAAGAAAAAAAAGTCTTTTAACGTCATTGTCGTAAAGTGTTGATAAGTAAATATTCATTATCATTAGTAAAGTAGCTACTTTAAAAATCAAATACGTCAACAGTAAAAAAAATTGAATAAAACTTTGATATATAATATCTTCACATAATGAGAAAGATAAAGGTGATAAAGTTAAAAATATAATAGTGTAATTAAGCAAAAGAGTAAGACAATAATAATATAAAGATAATAATTAAATGTAAATAAAGATGAGTGAAAAATTAATAACACGCAAATATTTACAAAAGATATGTGTATATTTATAAATATAAATTTATTAAATATTTTAATAATATAATTAAACCCGATAAAACTTATTAATTTATAAATGAAATAAAACCGCCCAGATTTACCGCTCACTCACTCACTTAAAATAATTTTTTTATTTTTATTCTCCACACATTTTTATTCACGTCACAGATCATTAATGTATATAATCGTCAATCTACACACTTCACCCGAGTTTCAAGTAGATCATTATCATGTCGATGCCGGATGTTATTTTAAATAGCTCAGACGTATATCGAAATCGATTGAAAGGGTCGATAAGTCTTGGAAGGTTATCTCTAAAAATAAATAACTTACGAAAAAATGCATAAAAATATACATATATATAAATCAATATATAAAATTATTTACTTTCTCAATACAATTTTATAGTTATCTCTCGCGTTATCTTTTAATTAACACAACCTTCTTGATTGTTGATTGCACTTGATTGCAATAAAAAAAAATATTTTATTTAATAAATTTATTTACTAAAAAATTTTCATATTGACATATTTATATTTATACGTTCAAAGTGAATTAAATAGATGGCAATTGTTGGCTGATAAATCTCATCTTTATTTAATATCCATTTCGATCGTAAATGTAGTATATACTTGTGTGAGTTTTACATGTTATATATTTTACCTATTAAAAATATCATATATGTATGTATCATATATGTATGTATCATATATCATATATGTATATGTGTATGAATATATATATATAGAAATGGCGAGATAAACCTCCTGGCCACGACGGTCGGTGTCAGTTAATCGTGACTGGCAGGCTCGTGCGTTAAACGGATCGTTACCGAGAGAATTGTTAGTACGTTTGCTATCCGATTCATACAAACATGCTGGACCAAGTGATCGAAAACAGCCGGCTGGCCAACCGAATAGAATTACTAGTAAGTGTATATATGTATATATATATAATGGGCCGTATGGCGAGTGTAACGGACGTATGAGTATGAGTATAGTGGAAAATATGTAGTATAGAGATATATGTTAACTTGACTATAAAGATAAAGAGAGTAAAGGAGTTGTTCGTCACTACCAGTTAACTTTAGCCGTTGATATATACATATTTGTATGTATATTATATGTAAATATGTATTTATATAGATTAATATATGCATATGTATATACCGGTAATATACTTTACTATGGGGCGGCGGGTGTCAGTCAGATCAAGAACAGGCAAATATAACGGGCGGGATCGATAGTATCGCTGCTGATGCTGGTGGCTATTATTAGTAACAAACCATCGTACACGTTGTGGCATGTATGCAAAAGAGAGAGAACTAACTTGTTATTCACCTTTACCCTCGTCGCTGCTGGACCGCGTGTGGAGAGTTGAGAGTATAAAGTTGATGTATGCATGTATGCATGCTGTACATATACAACTTCCTTGAACACACAGATATAACATTTCTCTCTCTGTCTGTTATTTTTTATTTTTTTTTTTTTCATAAATATTTTTTTAACGTATTAAAATATGCGTAGAACTAAGCGACTTTAAATTTATATCACACAGGTGGCACGTATCTAGTTGCATCTTAAATTTTTTAGTAAGTACTTCCGAGACTATCATTTATTTATGAATTTATTGTTTTATTTATTTATGCATAAATGCATACATTTCTTGAGTGGGATAAAAATTAAAATTAATAAACAAGAATTAGCTTTTAATGACATTAATAATAATTTTTTTTTTACAATTTATTTTAATTATCATAAATTATTTTTAGATTAAAGTTTATATGTGCAATAAGAAAGACAGGTTGTATAATATCGTGTTAATAATAGTAAAGATGATGTTTAACTACGAAAGATTTAAGCGTAAATAACAATCAAATGTCTTGTGTAGTATCTATCTAGTCGTGCTGATCTGATGATAAAGATAAAAATATTTTCTTGGGTAACGTTATCGGTTACAATCAACAATTCCCTCGTTAAATATTAAATAAACACCTTTCATAGAGATTTTAACCTCACCTTTTTGTTGTCCTTGACATCATCTTCTGGATCATTTCTTCTATAATGTACAAATAATGTACACATGCTCTTTCGTGTGTTACAAGCTTTCATTTTGTTTTTTATGTCAGGCTTTGTCTCTTTTTTTTTTATACTTAAGACAACTCGGGCATCTATAATCTATAATAGCTTATAAAAAGCTGTTAGCGTAAATATATCAAGGTTATTAGTGTACAACATTTTTTAACCTATGCAACTATTTACAAAAATACAACTTTATAAATAACTTTATCAATATTAACCTACAATATTATCAATTTAAATTCATGAATGTCAAAAAAAGTTAATTAATTGTAAGTCATTTTCAAATTTGAACTTTCATTAATTTAATTTTCATAAAATTTTTATTTATTAAAAAAATAGTTACACTAAGAAAAAAAATAACTTTTAGAAAAATTTCATATTTTCCTTAGAAATTATGCTATTTAAAATTTTCAATCTAATATATTTTTATAAGTGTGAATGTAGCAGACATCAGACGAATTTAAAACTATAAATAAATAGAGTAAATAATTAAAAAAATAATATTTATAAAAAATGCACTTATTATAATTTCAAAATTTTTTTAATGCGCATTTATTTTAAATCTAATTTTATTAGTTATTTATTCTAAATGGAGAGAAATGCAGGTCGAAATTGAGTAATAATGACAATCACAATAAAAAAATTGCTATCTCAAATAAAAAATCACAATTCTTAAAATAAATTACGATGGTTTGTAGAAAATTTATTTTTTATTTTAGTTATTACTATCTAGATTGTAATTTTCACTTATCATAATAATTACAATACAGCTTCGTTAAACTTTCGCTTGGAAAAAATCAATATTAACTTATTCAAATAAAAATAGTTCGATGTTACAAAAAGTAGAAATTGTTTTCAGAATTATTAAATGTTAGTACATTAGCCGCAATTTTTGTTTCGTTGTTGATATATATTACATCTTCAATATAATTCTGCGAAGATTACTGTACATTTTAGAATGTCGGTAAGATAAATTGTTACTCCGGGAGATAAAATTACTATCTGGATTGTAAAAATTACTCGCCAGAATACATCTTTGACAAAGCGCGTTAACTAATATTTACTAAGTACAATAGTAAAAATTATTAGTACATTATAATATTTATTTGTCGCTAGTAAATTTTATTTTGAATGGAATAATTTTTATAATCAATAGAAATTATTTTGCTAAATAATATGTTGTAATCTTTACTTTGAGTTTTATACAAGTTTTGTTTTTTAACGTTTCAAGATAACTTCTCGAATCGTAATTTTTTTTTTCAAATTTAGTAAAAATTGCTTAATTTTCTTTTCTCCGTGTATTTATTAATAACCTTAAATTTGTCTGCTCTTTGCTACATTCACACTTATTATATTTTTAATGCAAAAATTTACAGATTTCATTCAAAATAATTATCTCAATCGAAGAAAAGTAGTGTTCAAATTCATCACGTACTTTTACGGTCAATATAAAATTTCTTTCCGGCTATTTATTATAGCTGCGATGGATATTTGAAATAATAACAGTATTTTATAAAATACTTTTTTTATTTATTATCTTATCAAATTGCAATAAAAAAATGGATATTAATATTTTTTTTTAATAATCTGGCTTATCAATTACTATTTTATCTGAAATAATAAAAAATAGAAAATGGCAATTGTCAACAATTATTTATTACATACATAAATCTATTTAAATTTACGTATAAATAATTATTGTTATTATTATCGTATTGTTTTATTTCTTTATAATTTTTTCTCACGAAAAGTCAACGTATAAGTAAATAAATGAAAGTTACTGGATCATAAGCATGAATAAATATTTTAAATTCACAACATTGTAGTATATCCATATGAGAATACGCATAATAATGTTACAGGAAAGACTGGTGACTCGCCCTTATCCATTTGTGGAATTCAAAAACCGCTGTCATGACATTTTATTGTCGTTTATGTACCTTATAAAAGACCAAATGTGTAGCAAATATAAAATATTTAAACATATATACCACATGTATATATATATATATATATATAAGACGGTAAAAATGATCAAGGTATAGCAGCAGTTTACCTCGTGTCCCACACAAGTAAAATGAATTTGAAAAATGGACAGGCCACTAAATAAATTTAAAAAAATAAAATTTTATAAGACTTTAAAGAGAATCTTAATAGTCTATATAATACATCTATATATGCATAAGCGACCTCACCGCGACCTTGTCCCTTCTTCACTCTGGTCTGTTACAACAACAAGCAGGGACGCCTTCTCTGTGTATCGATAACCCATAAATTTGACTTGCCGTCTTATTTACGATACTGCTGTTGCCCGTTGCGCTGCGATGCCCAAGGCGGTCGCAGTCTTGCCTACCATGACCTACGACAACGTCTATACTTCTTATATTACTACATACATTATACACTCATCTTATCTCCTTTAAATTTTCATTTATAACAGGACAACCTCAACTCGAGTAATTTATTCTGTTCAATTGAATCTTAATATGACCACTACATACTTCATTTACATTCTTATTTTACCAATTAATTTCATTTTTTATCTTATTTATTTTTTATTTCACTTTTAAACAAGATCACCAAGCTGTAAAAAATTGGGAGTGAATTTGGAGTGATTCGAAATCACTCGGAGTTTCGGAATTTTTACAAAAAATTCACTCCGTAAATTTTTTCATAGTGCAAACCCATAAGTATTCAATATTTAGGGTAAAGGTACCGTTTTTCGCCACTTTAGAACCAGTTTTGGACACTTGAAAAATTTTAATAAATTAATTTGTAAAAGACGCAATGACGTAATTAATTTTTAAAATGTATTCAAAGATACTTTTAACCCACTATTAAAATAGTAATTTTATTTTACACTTTTACTTATTGAAATAAAGTATCAAACGTCCAAAAATGGAACAGTGGCCACAAATGGTACTCCTACTCTATATTTTTTTTAAGATTTTTTTTTTTTAATTTTTGGTTTACATTCAATTGGAGATTTTTCAATTGGAAATTTTTTTATTCATCTTTTCTACTAAGTGGTGTTATTAATGTGTAGAAAAAATAATAAATAATTGTCAGTTTGCCAAAAAAATATAAATGTTGATAGCGTCCAAGTCTGGGTCCATTCGTCCGTGCAAAATTACTCCGGATAGCTTTAGAATGTTATTTGGCAAAAAATCAAAATTTCATTACTTGCTTCTTGTCTGGATCTTCTTAACATTATTATTTATTTATTTATCACACTATATAAGTAACCCAATAAATTATTTTTACATCAATAAAATAACACGGTGATTAAAAAGTTTTTTATCTGTTTGTAATTACATGTATTAATTTAAATGAGTTGAATAATTTTTTTGTGTTGTACAACATGGGAATACAAATGAAGATTTAAAAATATATTATAATTTTATTCATGATAAATTAAATTTTTTATAAGTATCAAAATGAATTCAATGAATTTTAACTCTTATCGAAGATTAAAAACAAGTTAATGAATAATCGGTTACAATAATAAATTATTTTAATTAATGTGCTGGTGATTTATTTATAAATATACGTTATTTATCAAGGTCTTGTGATTCACGAAAAGTTAAATTCACTTTGACGCAATTACAACAGTTTTGAGATTATATTACGCCACTTTTAAAAGCCGAGACAGAGAGAGGGTTAAAAGTTGCGCGTAAACGTCGACGAGTTACCTCAAAATAGATGAATGTATATGTAAGTTTTAAAGAGAGAAAGACGTTTTACAAACACATACCACGTTAACGGACCGACGTTTAATTCTCCCATCTTGTCTCATATATTTTGTCTCGTTCCTTTTTCTTGGAGGGCGAATGTTGAAATCAGGTAACAGAAACTTGTACGTAACTTATAAAGTCAAGGTATATTATTTTATTAACTTATGTTTTTCTTCTTGTTATGCCAAAAATAACACTTTAAATATACTAAACTAATTGATTACTACATGCTTTACTTTTTTTTTTTTACAATTTTGTTTCATTGATCATCAGATTTAGATTTACACTTTTATACATAACGTTCATTAACAGTCGCCTTGGTTGTTATTTTGGTTCTTGCACAGAAATCTAATTCATTTTCGTCTCCAAAAAGTTGTCACATCATAATGTTTTTTTTTTTAATATTCTACACAGGAATAAACTCCAAAATTCCATATTATTTTTGTTCCGCGAAGTTACAGATTGATTCAAACCCAAAACTAAAAATTATATTATTTTCATGGTGATGCAAATATTGAAATTTTAAATACGCGATCGGAAAAATATGATAATGGTTATTTTCGAGACAGCATTTTATCAATTTTTATTGTGCTATATATCGAGAAAAATTTGCATAATCCCGGGTCAAAAAATAACTTGATTTTTGCGTAATTTTAACAATTGAAAATAAACCAAGTCTAGCAAGACAAAAGAAAGTCAAGTTTAAGTTATTTTTTTGAATAAATGAAAAACAAATTTTAAGATATGAAAACACATTCGATTTTGACTTCCTCTTGTTGGGAATTGAGGTATGGTAATCGTGGATGATACAAATCAATTTATTAAACAAATGAAAATTATTTCTTGTTATTAAATACGCGCTCTAAGGTATGTCTTCACTCGCAAAAGATTTAGCTTAGACGGCTTAGACTAACTTATTCTTTTAATTTTATTCAACACTGAGGTCTAACAACCTCTCCTCTTTTTGTATAACAAAGATGTCTGTTCAAAATCTATATATATATATATATATATATATATATATATATATATATATATATATATATATATATATATATATAAGTGCAAATGAAGAAAAACATATTGCCTTGCATTTACTTAGAACATGGGTCTCAATCTCTCGTCGATCCAAGTACCTAAGGTCATAAAATTTGATCCATACTAGCTTTCTTTTCCTCAAGTAAATATATACATATTTTGAACTCAACTTGAAAAATATATATACTACGACTTAAATGTAACGCTGTTCGAAATAATATTTGGAACAGAATATGTAGTAAAGAGAAATATTAAATAAAATATATATCGGAATAAAGATTGATTTTTGAACAGAGAATCCAACACCTTGTGACTAAGTTGTTTTTCTTAGTATCGATTTACGCCAACTAAGTCAAATTAAAGTCACGTTGTCTTAGATTTTACTTAGTTGACTTAAATTTTTAAGTTATAACTTAATTCTCATTCATGATCAGATGTGGACATAACTAATCATTCATGTTCATGCATGATCAGACATTACCATAAATGAAAGTTCGTTTTGAGGAGAGAAACTCTTCAAAATGACCATGAATGATCTGACGTGGGCATACATGATCTTATTTGATCAAATATGAATCATGTATGGCCAGTTATAACTCCTATATGGTCAAATTTGTATCATGTATGATCAGATTTAAATCATACATGATCAAGAATGATCAAGAATGGATGATTAAATCTGATCATTCTAAAGGATTTGGTCTTTGGATAATAAACCTCATGCCTGCTCATACATAATCATGTCTGGATCATGGGTGAATCTTAATGGATCATGTCTGACCATGCATGACTCATGCACAATTCACGTATAATCATGCATGACCAGTCATAGATTATGCATGATCATGCATGCCAATTTTTTATTGTGTAAAGAAGTCATATTGAAGTTAAAAAAAAAAGGTGTAGCCAAAATAAAGTTAATTTAGTCAAATTCAAGTCAAAAAAATTATACTAATATCAAATTCAAGTTTATTAATTCAAAAGCAAATCAAAAAGTCTATGTCAAGTTATTTTTTTGACCCGGGATCTAATAAAAATAATTCAAGTATACATTTTTATTCAAGTTAATAATTTTTGGTTTTCACAAAATTGCCTAGAAGAAAAAGATAAAAAAAAAAACATTGAAAAATATAAACTTTAAAAATTTTTTATAATTGATAATAAGTAAGATTGTACTTCAGCATAATTATCGTTATTGTAGATTAAGTAATTACAAATTTTTTTCATGTCAGTGAAGATTTATTACCACTGAATATAAAAATTTTTCGATAGTCGGTGCTTATAATTTATGTATCAGTGATATTTTATTTAAAATTTATATAAAGAAAAATAAATAAATTTATTTGAATAAAAAATCTATAAAATGATTATTTAATTAAATTCCTATAAATAAATAATTATAAATTAAAACTTAAGGAAGTAAAAGCCATTAGAGTGATAACACATTCTAAGTGACTGTAAATTTATAATGAATAGATACACAAAATAAACCTGAATATCAAAGTGAATAAACGATGAACGCGGTAGTAATATAAATTGTGTTGAAAATAAAAATAAAAAAAAATTAATTAACGGTATAAATGATATTTAACACAAACTGTAAAATATTTAAATCAACAAATTATACAATTATAGGGAATAATAATAATTAATGACAAATAATTGAAATTATTATTCGTATAATAACATGATATAAAGATAAACGAGTTTCCATTGGATGTACATCCAGCACACAAACATTTAATGACGTCAATCCTTTTTGATTAAAGTAACTGCGTGATTCGCATAAAGAATCATCATTTACTAATGCATGTTATTCTATGCACACATATATATCTTTCACTTGAGACACTACTTTAGTGAGTAACAGTAGTTGTTTCTTATATTCACTGTCACTGTCACTGTCAGTGTCACTGTCATTGTTATTGTCATTATCATTGTCATTGTTATCGTTTCAAGTGCAAGATCCATTGTAATCGTTAAAGGATCGTCTGGCTTGATAGAATTCACTAAATAACGTCTGATGATAATAAAAAATCGATATAACGAACGATATTTTGCAACTCAATCATATAATGCCTGATGACATTTGAATTAACGTCAATTAACTTACTCAATATTTATTAAAATCATTATATGTTTTTTTATTAGCTCAAATATTTTTTTTCCATTTAAATTTATTGTCAACTCTTTAATTAAAATATTTATTTATATCACGGCATGAAATAAATATAAAGTCAAGTTAGATAGAAAATAATAATATTTATATTTATTATTATGATTATTATCAGTTACAACTAAAGTTGTCCATTTAAATTCATGGTAATAAAAAATAAATTTCTCTGATATGTTTAAAGGTTTATTTACATGAAAAATCATATCATGCACCTGTGAATTGCATGTAGAGCCTTAAAGCGTTTGTAAAATAAAGCATCCGGTTACTTTACTATTTCTTCCGGATGCAATCAGAGAAACAAGTCGTACGTGTGTAACGTCGTACAGTATCAGTAAAAGATATAATATGTGCATACAAAGAATAACGACGAAGAAAAAAAAATTAAATTATTCAAGGTGCGAATGATGAAGAAGAAAAGATGAAGAAGACATACAAGAACATAAAAAATAAATGAAATAAAAATATTCAATCATTAATTCATCGTGAGCACCTTGAACTGTTCTTACACTCAAGTCCTTAAACATATTTCCCCTTTGTAGGATCGACTCCCTCTACTTATAATAGTCCATCTCTTTCTCACTTGACATCACATATAAATCCATTCCCCGTGGGTTACGAGTACACCGACACTGGCAAGGATACTCACCCGTTTCTAAATATAAATATAAACTATATATATATGTGTATATATACGTATGTACAAAGGTAGTATGTAACTGCGAAATGGAAGAATAGAAGCCGGTTACGGTTGAGTGTATCGAAGAGAAACACTGTACTGGAAACTTTTAACCTGCAGATATTGTAAATCCTGATGTTTCTACTCCTTGCTTCAGGATATACATAACTATATTTTATTTCAACTTCTTCATCATCATCATAATCATTTTTTTTTTTTTTATTTTTTCCCATCGTACTTTAGTCATTTAAATTATTATTTTTTACGAATATACATCACTGTCTCATCCACATATATATATTGTATATATATTTTAGTCAGCAAAATCCATCTCTTAGCTTCTGTTTTTGACATTGATAAGAAAGTTAATTGAAACAGTAGACTTTAATTTATTCACAAGTAAATTTGGCAAAAAAAAAAAAATGTACTCAAATTATTTTACTATAATATTATCGCAACTTAAAATTATTCGCTTCATTTATTATTAATTAATATAAATCAATAGTTATTTTTAAATATTGATTATTTTAATATTCAATTATTATTATATATATTAGTTATATGCTCAACACATAATTGATTATTAAATTAACTTATAAAATGTTTTTTTTTTATTTATTGAATAACCCTTTTAAAAAATATAAGATAAAGTAATTAATTAATATTTTATCTCGAGTAACAAATAGAGGGTTAACCTCGGCAATGAAGCAGATAATTAAGGTCATTCTTGTGTAGTTCCGTAACACGTAGCTATCACGTGCACATATATGCTTGTATGTATTATATATATAGGTATACTTATTACATAAATTATTTAACATTTGAGTCGTATACTTATATACATACACTACATGTATATTATGTATTAAATAAAATAAAGCAGGATGCTGCATATCAAACTGGTCACCACACTCTATAGGTGACATCCAAAACATCAATTTCTATATACGTTCCGTAGTTCCGCTCGACATATGGCCATTTAACGCTCCTGCAATTGGGAAGGAAATGAATAATTTATCGATAAAAAAGAAAATTTTTTTTAAATTTGAAATATTGCCACTTGACTTATAAGAGTGAATTTATTTTTGTTACAGATCGGCCATACATCACCACCACCACCTGCACCATCTTCTGGTCATCTACAGCAGCAACAACAGCAGCAGCAACAACAACAGCAAGATAATTCACCACCACGCGGACCACGTACACTCTTACTACGACGCAGCGAAAATGGATTTGGATTTACCCTTCGTCACTTTATCGTCTATCCGCCCGAGTCCTGCTGTGTAAGTTGTACATTATTTTGATACTATTAAATCACTAAAGTGCTTTTGACAATTAAATTTATTGTAACGGATTATAGTGTATAGTTATATTGTTAACGAAATCTAGTTAATACTCAAGTTAATTATATTAATAATTTACTAGCTATCTATTAAATCATCAAATTTTAAATAATACATTGATAAAAAAAAAATAATAATAATTTTACTTATTTCAAACAAGGCTGTGTAAAAAAAATTAGTTCCAAAAACGTTCATAACAGTGAACTTCCTAAATTTGGACAATTCTAAACTTTAAGTTTAAGATTTTTGGGACTTTGAAAAAATTATAAAGTGTAAAGGTCAGTTTTTTTTTTTTTTTTTTTTTTTGACTTGTTCAAAAATAGTTTAATAAATGAGTGATTGGAACTAATTATAAACTTTTTTTGAATTTATTATGAACTTATCATGAACTCACAAAACTGCCAATTCAAATCCTTTTTGCTTAAAAAATTTCAACCAACAAAATAAAAATCTGCAATTATTTTACAGCACCAAAAATGTTCAACTCAAAGTTCAGAATTGTCTCAATTTTGTAAGTTCACTGTGAGAAACATTTTTGGAATCAATTTTTTTTACACGAGAGATTTAAAATTAATTTAATAATCAAGTTATGGGATGAGATTTAGATGACTTAAAATTCATATGAATTAACAAAAACATTTCTATACAGATATTTTTTTTACGATCAATATTTAAAAATAAACTCGACTGATTGTGAATAAGGAAGTACGTGAAATTTTTTTTTCTTTTTACATATAGTAAAGATTTTTTTTTTATTTAAAAGATAAATTTGATCGAAAAAATATAAGCTTAATTTATTATTAACACAGTTCATACATTATTTGTATGTTTCATTGTTGGAAATTTATTCGCTTTATCATAATGACAAATGAACTTAAATAATTGATTAAAACTGATAAGAGATTTTGAATGAATGATTAATAATGGAGTAAATAATAGATAATTAACATAAGTAAAGAAAAGTTAAGAAATAGTCAAATAATATATAGTGCGTACGTTAAAAATTTATGTGAATCTTTCTTTAAATTTAAACGTTTATAAAGATTGATGCTAATTAATATTTTTAAAAAATAAAATAGATGCTGCCAGGACACGAGCGGACAAAAATCGAAGAGCCAATGGACACAATTTTCGTAAAACAAGTACGAGCAAATTCACCAGCAGCAGAAGCAGGCCTTCGGACTGGAGATCGTGTCGTATCAGTGGACGGTGTGCCAACTCGTGGCGAGCAGTACGCAAGTGTCGTTCAGCGAATCCAGCAAGCAGAACCTTGGCTCAGACTATTAGTTGTTTCTAAAGAAGACGATATATTACAAAGGGTATCTATATAAATATACATATATTTAAGAGTATATAGTTTAATAATAAAATAAAATAAATTTAAAAATATTGAAATAAAAATTAAAAAATTTCAGTATTTCGGTGATACTGCGCACAATCCAGAGACAAATCAACGACCGGCACGACTACGTTCTCCTGACAAAATATTACAAAAACAACGTAGGTCGATGAGTATGATTCCCGGGCCGTCATCAAGAACAAGACAATCTTGGATTTGCCAAACACTTCCTAGCTCAGAAAATCAAGGTACTGCAGGTTCTTCGTATCGATTACGCGAGGATACATTTAAAGATCAATCGGCAAATAAAATGACGACGTCAGTACCAAATATTCAAAGACGGCCATTGACAGAAGCACGTAATCATGAAAGTATTTATGGTCGTACTGACGATCGTAGTCAAAGAAGATCATTACCACAGCAGCAAGATATTATTGATCCTATGGGACAGGTTTATCGATCACCACCTGACGCAAGATTCGATTTATACGATCGTACACGTTCTGAGTCGATATACTCACGACCAAGTAGCGAGCAAATCTACGACAGGATCAAGGATCCAATTTACGAGCGAGTTAGACCAGATTTAAATACATTTAGTAAGTCGCTGGATCATCAGTATCCTATGTCTCGGGCTGAACCACAAGTACCAATTTACCGGCCTGGAAGACGCGTTGTTACAAGACGCGCAAGTGAAGGTAGTGGTCCAATAAATGATTCTGAAGGAAGTGGGGGAGTAGGAGGAGGAGGAGGACAGATGGCTTATAGTAATAACGATGGATTTAAATCTGGTGATCCAGGATCAAGATTAAGTGTGGAATCAAGGCAAGATTCGTCACCGGTTAGTAAAGATAGCAGTATATCTTCTTCTTACGATTCAACTTCAACACTGACGGGTAATGAATGTTCAGACGATTCTATAATGACGAGACTGAGAAAGAGTTTTGAACAAAAGGAAGAATTTTTACGGCGTCCAAGTCATCCTATTGGTTGGTTATTGCCTGATGAAATGACGAGGATAAACCAGTGTCAGGGTGTAATTCAACGTGAGTTTTATGCGCGACCTCAAAAACTCCAGAGACAGGTTTGGCCACCAAATGAACAACAAAGTCAACAACAAGTTATTGATACCGCGCATCATCAAACCCTTAATAGAAATAATACTTTGGAAAGAATTAAAAACAATAAACCGAGTAATCAGAATTTACAGAGAGTGCGTAATGATATAGTTGAAGTTGGTAGTGACGTTACCAATTCTAATGACGTAAAGAATGGTGAACGTGAAGGTGCACAAGCAATACGTGATAAATTTTATTCATCTTTGTATGATACTAACAATCAGTATGGTAAAGAAAATAATTTTAATAATTATCCGACTAGTAAGACTGTAGTTAATAATGAATCACCAAGTCGCAATACTCCGAACTCATCACCGAGAAATACAAGCAATAATAAAAATACATTTATTACGACCTTATCAAGGATACATGAAAATGTTACAAGTTTAGCTCAACAACAACAGCAACATCAACAACATCAACAACAGCTGCAACAACAACAACAACAACAACAACAGCAACAACAGCAGCAGCAACAAAGCTGTCATGAACTTCGTAATGGCACTTCATCGCTTCCTTCATCACCTGGACCTGACAAAAAAACGCCAGATAAATTTCCAGTACCGCCTCAAGGACTTCAAATTGTTTCACGTCGAGCTAAACAATTTGAATCCGGTAGACTACTAAGTGACGATGACGAGCCAACTAGTGATCGTACGAATTTATACAAAAGTGAGTTGTCAAGATTATCAAATAAACGAAGTGTACCAAATGTTGCCGTACGAAAACGTGAATTTGAATCAAAAGCTGAATCACATGAAACTAGAAGAATTACTGCTAATCGTGAAAGTAAATCATTAGATTCCGGTGAGTTTTTTTTCTGTATTATAGATAACTTTAATGCTTTGAATCAATAATTCTATGGAAACATTAATTGTTTTTAATTACTGAGTTTTTTTTTTCACTTGGATTTCCGTAAAATTATTGATGCACTAATTAATGAGTAAGCACCTGTAATACAACAAATGCTTGTTTTAATTAAATTATTATTTATATAGATATAGATATAGCTTGATAAGTAATTAGTATTGAATTTATTATTTTAATTAAAATTATCATAGGCAAAGGGTTATCGGGAAATCGAATAATTCCGATAGGCAGCAAATACATCCATTGCGAACCACCTTCGGGTTACAGAGATGATAAAGGTAGAATTTTATAGTGTGATGTATTAAAGCTGTTATGTTAAATGTGGCTGAATTTATTTTATTATTTAATATCTGTATTTGTCATTATCATTGTTATTAATATTCATTATTTTTTTTAAAATAACACACCGCAGTATTGTAATTTTTGTTTTTATTATTTTTTCTTTTTTTTACGCGATTGATAATGAAGTGAGTCATATATGTATTACGTCAACTTGTATTTGTGTGATATTTATCAATGTAACAACTAATTAAATATGATAAGTGAACTGAGAAAACGTTCATACTTAAACTATATATTTATATATCTGTGATACTTGATTTGAATGTTGTATGATTATATCGAGACAGCGCACTTTTGTGTATGCCCAAGAATCAATACAAGAATCGATGGATCAATGATATTATTAATAATAATAACAAAAAATATAAATCATATTAATAATAAAAAGAGAAATTAAATGAAATGAAAGCTTGATTTGATATGAAGCCTGAAGATATAAAATAATTTAAATGTTTAATTTTGTTTTGGGTTTTGTTTTTTTTTTTTTTTTATTTTTTGTTAACAATGTTAATATAAATTTAGTCGTTTATATCGTAGAAACACCGGCGATGGATATGGAACCGGTTCGGTTGCGAGCACGAAGTAATAGCGCTGAATCTTGGGAAGCTGTGAACGGAGGAACGACCCGACGAGGCGTCAGACATACCTGGCAGACAGAACCCGAGGATCCGGAGGGTGAAACACGAAACAGCAAGGCTAAGAGACAAGACAGCTATCTTCAGGCTGTTAGAAACCACCTCGGTTAGTCTGCTAAGAATTTTCTTATCCGATCTCTTCTCGTGGACGAGTTTTGCATAGTAAAATAAATTTATGGCAACTACTCATGAACTGATATACAAACGTTCGAAAACAAAATTTTATTATTGGGGGAAAAAAAAAAAAGAAAACGAAAAGAAAAAAAAAGAATCGTAGAGTAGTATGCATCTTGGGAATTTTTATTATTATTTTTTTTTTTTTGCAGAAATTTTGTATTCTTGTCACACAAAGTAAAAATATCAGTATTAAATATAAATACTGATATAATTATTTAAAATTTATTATTTAGATTGTCATGCTTATTATTTACATTTACAATAGTTGACATCATATTTTTATCTTCTACTACATAACCCTCGTCATTATTGAATTAAAAAAAAAAGTGACTAATCACTAGTCACTAGTAATTGAAATAAAAGTAGACTGACACTTACATATGTATACTTAAATTCGGGTAAAATAGACCGAGAATCTCACGTGATCCAGCAGCGTGAAAGAACAGCCGAGGAATCAAAAATCATGGAACCGAATTCAGTATTCCCATCAGCATTATCAGAGGTCATTTCAAGAACTACAACTCCAAGCAGCATGCCGACCGTAACCATTAGTCCTCCCCAGCCAGTCCGTCCAAATCAACTTCCTATCCCAAACCCTCTGCGTCCTTTAGATAGTCGAGAGAGCTCATTCAATCACCAGCATTTATCATCTGATCAGCAGAATGTGGACGACCAAGAGTCCACTGGCACGACCCTAGGTCAGGACTTGAACACGCAACAAAAAATAATAATAAAACAAAAAACAATCGAGTTTCGTACTAACTAATTAACATAACTCACTAGGAAATAAATTAACGTATCAATTGTCCACAATAATATATCCAATGAGATTACTCGACATATTTAACAAGATTGCTATACATATGCATCAATAAAGAGAAACTGGAGTATTATATTAAGTAGTTAATGATAATATTGCCAGAGGCTTTGGCTTGATCCATTGATTTTGCATCAGTAATTTACAATATTATGCGTTAAATTTTAGATATAGCTTATTTAATATAATAAAAAGGTGCTGGTAGATCTAGATAGTTGGCATGACTACTTATTCATATTTCCATTAATATTTTTATTTTTACTTATTTAATTATTTAAATAACACCTTACATACTGATACTAATTTTATTTCATTATTTCAGCTCCGGGCTCTAATGCAACATCCAATGATGTGGTTCTAAGGCGACAGAAAAATAGTCAACTCAGTAAGTTGATAGTATTATTATTATATTAATAAATATTTTTCTTCCTTATTGATATCTTTATATTGAACATTCATTTTATAATTAATTATTTCCGAGCTTCGGGCTGTGTATACCTCGGAGAACGATACATATAATGTTGTAATGATTGCAATAATAATTATTATAATGTTATTATTTTATAGGCGATGAAGAACGGGCAACAAGACGCGTTTCTTATCTCAAAGCTACGTGGGGTGAACGAATGCATGTGGACAGTGATCTAGAATTGAGTGATACTGAGTCGGTAGTTCAAGCAATACGCAGGTAAATATTTTAAATCAGTATAATAATAATTATAAATTATTTTTTTTTAATTTAATTTTTAAATAAGTCGACTCTCCCAAGTAGCACACTTGCCTTTATGACATCTATAAGATATCAGTTTTTAGGCTGTTTTTTGACATATCAATAAAGCACCAATATGTTGACAAAATGATCAGAAATTTATGTCATCGAAAAGTATCTACTTAAAAGACTTGACGCAAGTGACAACAAAAAGTTAATTACAAATAGTGGTAATTCCATCTAAACGACTTTTTAATTGACGTAAAACAGGAAAAACAACACAAATTTTCTCTGTCTCCGGAACCAACATTTGCATGTCATATTTATACCTAAAAAGGTGACTTTAAGAAAAAAAAAAAAAATTGTCTTATCCTTTTAAGGTAGTTCACTCGCAAAACGACTTTTCTTAGAAATGCGATGAAATTAAAACATGAGATTAACAAAGATGTATAATATTTAATGAAAAAAAAAACGAAATTTTTTCACCGATTGTAAGACGAGATATTAACAATCAAAAAGTGCATAATTAACATGCTGGAGATCTACCAAGTATAAAAAAAACATGTAGTTTCCTGAATATCATGGAAACGGTTCTTACCAATTTTTTAAAAAACTTATCCACTGTTAAATGAAAAAATTAGAAATTTTTTGAAAAAAACTCTGAATTTTTTGACCGATTTGTTTAAAAAATATTGATTTTTAAAATATAAATAATTTTAAAATACTTGACGTGTGGTGGGGTACAGTAATCACAACTCGGTATCGTTGCAGTCGTCATACTTAACCCGCGGAAATTCAAATGTCACTTAGCTAGGTTAATTTTTGAGCATAAAAGTATTAGAAGTCAAAAAATTTTTGGAAAATTTTTCGAAATAATTTTTATGAATGTTAAACATTTATTCAATAATATTAAACAAACAAAAAAAATATTTTTTGATATTAACTTATATTAATGATAGCTCGGCTGTCCAATTCCAAAACACAGTAAGTGACAAATTTTTCAAAATCGATTTTTTAGTATTTTTAGTTCCAATGGAGTTTTGTGAACATGATTCTATACATATTTCAAAAATTTTAGTTTTGTCAGTTACTGTATTTTGAAATTGGTTAGCCGAGCTTTTCGAATAGTTTTAGAATTTTTAAAAATTATGATATTGAAAGTAGCACACATCGAACAATTTTTTTCTTTTTAATTGCGATTTTCTTGTAAGTTTAAAAAAAATTATGAAAATAATATAAAAAAAAGAATATATAAAGATTGCTACCTATACGTTTAATCTATAGACTATTCAATATAAATGTTTGCAGCGGTGCCACATTTATTATACTCATCAGTGTGATTGTATTAGTGGTTATCTGTAAATTTAAAACTAAAATGTATTGGATACAGTCTCTCACAAAAATAAAATATTCTCGCATTGAGTATCTCTAATTTTTTGTAGTTACGATTACACTATACTTTTGGCTATGAATGTCGCGAGTGAACTACCTTAAAAGACATCTTAAAGTTGTCTCTGTACTACTTGGGCTGGTGGATCTGAATTACGGTAAATTACTGTTATTACTGTAATTTGCTGTAATTTACGGTTTTCGGAAGAACTATGGTATTTTAAAGTAAAAGTGTGGCATTTTTACCGCAAATTTGGAGTGAGACTGCGGTAGCTTACCGTAAAATTTCGGCAAGCCGGTGGTATTTTATCTAAAGTGAAATATTGCACTGTAAAAGATCAAAATAAAAAACATCCGGTAAAAATTCCGCAAATTACAGTAAATCGTCATCTAAATGCCGTATTTTACGGTAAATTACGGCTAATGTGATAAATTACCGTAACTCGGATCCACCAGGGGAATATTATTTCAATCGTGATGAAAAAAGTAAATATTTATTTTTAATTTAAATTGTTTTAAAAATTTAAGGTATATAGATTTTACTACCTTGCAATGTATATATTTTCCGTGTTTTCGTGATCTTAAGAGGAAAAATATTCAAATCTATTAATAAATCCCCCTTTTCATGAACAGAATTATTTAAAAAAAAGACAAAAAAATGAGTGTATATTTCTATAAGTCAACTACAAGTCGTGTTATACCTCAATATAAACAAGTAGATTTCATTTCCTCGATTCGATTGAAAGAGAAAAAAAAATTGGTCCCCTTGCGTGCATCACGCAACTTTCAGGTATTGGCAATGTGCATGATTCCAGCATACACAGGCGATGGAGACCGCCACTGTTTCCTAGCGACATTACGCCACTTCGGCGTATCTTCGAGGATGTTACTCAAGCTGCATCACTGCACCGCCACTACCATCGGTGAGACTCAGTGACTTGTCATTGATAGACAAGCAAAAAAGTATAAACAAAAAAAGAAAAAAATATCAACGTTGCATTTTCGTATATGTTTGCATCTTACGTACATATACAATTGCTCATAAAACATAGTGACAAAAAAACTATACGAGCGATTGATTTTATTGTTTGTTGTTGTGTTTCTATGTTATTTTTGTTTTTTCAAGTTATTAATTCAATTTAATGACTAATGAAACTAACTTCCCATTGAAATTAAAAAAAAAAAAAAACAAATTCAAGAGCAAAAGTGATTAGTTTTCGTTTTTTTAATTATTTTTATTTTCTTAAATAATGAAGTAATTTCTTGTCATTTACCAATTATATTTACACTGCATATGTTTCTATAGATATATTTATGTACTTTTGTTCCGCGTTGGTTTCGTTCCGTTTCGGTTGGTCCTAAGAGAATATAACTTTCCCTTGGTTGCTAACAAGCTCGCAGTCGGCTGATTTCATGTTTTTATCGATCACATAATAGAATAATAAAATAATTAAAAATAAAAAATAATTACTAAGCATTGATTGCATAATTAAAAATAACCAATTTATATTAACCGCACATGTCATAATATGACTAGTTCTATAAATCTTTATTTTTTAACAATTTAAATTTGATTTCACTAAAATAATTTTAGTTATAAAAGATCGTAACTCACCAGCTTTTTGAAATAAATATCTATCTATATATATAGAGAATCCTGGAGCAAAATTATACGTTATTATAAAGAAAATAAAACTTTTTTTTTGTTAAAAAATACTAAATTATTGGCTGTAGAGATTTACAGGGCAAGTTGGCCAGCCTGGACAGTCCGGCTAATTTAATATTTTCAGTAAATTTTTTTTGGAAATGTTTTTCTTTAAATTATTTTATCGAGAATTAGAGCTGATTGAGGAAAAATGATTCACTAGTATAAGAAAAAGTTTTTGCTTAAAAAATTTCGTCTTATTTTACTCCAGGTTCTTCTATATTAAATAATAATTATTTTATTACGACCTTTATTTTATTGCAAATAACTTTCACAAAATTCATTAAAGTAAATAAACTTTCTGATTGGAGTTTGAATTTAAAAAATTTATTGTTGATACTAATAATTAATAAAATTTTATTATCAGTAATTTATTAACTTACAAAAGCATGAAATGAATGTTGGTTATATTCAAGCTGTGGTGTATTTATTGTGTAAAAGTAGTATTAAAAAATGAATATAATTTGCTAACTAATACCTATTTTTCATTGTCTCTTATTTAACTTTTTAAAACCGTGAGTTACGACTTATTAGCGCTAACATATAGATAGCTATCAGTAATAATATATAAGGACATTAAACTTACTTGAAACATTAATTAATAATTATATAATTTAAAATAAATCAATGAGATTATTGCTTCTATTAGATACACCTAACAAAGTACAAATAATAATTACAATAATAATATAAAACAACAACAACAACAACAACAACAACAACAACACCATTAAATGCTTATGTGCTAACGTTTGTACATAATGCGCAGCTAGAAATTGTAAATTCCGTCACGTTAGTTACTTACCCGCACTACCATAAAAACTGTCACGTGTATTCACGGCTTGCTGCAGTTAAAAGATAAATAATAAATAAAAAATAAAAATATTGATGTGTCTTGTCAATGTTTATATGGAACTACCGAGACTCTAACGGTGTACGAATGCAACCTGTGTAAATTTATTACAACGAATAACTAAATAGGTTTAATTAAATTTTTAAAAAATTAATAAAAAGTAATAAAGCAATACTGCAAGATAAGATATGCATCGTCTAATACTTATACTTATATTTATATGTATGTATTAATTGATAACAAACATAAATATGAGTTCAATAAAATAATTTGAAAAATGAAGAAAACATCAAACTCTTTTATGGACTATGAATGATAATGATAATAACAACAACAACAAAAATTAAATAAGTATTTATGTAAATTTTAATGACTGTTGTGTACATGTTTTTGCAGTAACAGCATCGCAAATACACATAGTAGTACCGCATGCAGCGCCGGGACGCCGAAGGACGTCGAACCGGTCGAGCGAGAAGGATCCCTTCACGTCAAGTTTACTGTACTTGATGGCAAGGTGAGTAAATATAAACTATTTTTATTTATTTCTCACCATCTATATATACATATATATAAATAGATATACTATTTAATTCAATTACTTGACATAATAATTTATTTAACTTTTATTTATTTTTATTTAAACTCATTTAAAATAAGTTTCTAATATATATATATAGTCTTCGGGAAGTTTATCATTTAAAAGTTTGCGGTGAAAGTTGGACCGTACGAATTTTTTTTTTTGACACTAGTAAAATATTTAACATTAAAAATTAGTAGATGTTTAATTAAAAAATTTAATATTTCATGTATTAATTATTAAAAAAAAAAAACTATTTATAATTGAATTATAATTTTATGTGATTTATACAAAAATTATGAAATTAAATTAATTAACTATAATTTTAATAAATATTCTTATTTTAAACAGATAATAAATACAATTAAAATTATTGTTAATGAAAGTAGTGAAATCTATTTGATTTAATCTCCATTGAATATTTTTTTAAAATCACAGAACTTGTTCCTTATTAAAATGAAAAAAAAAATCAATTAAAAATTTCGAAGAAAAACCAATCATCATTGAATGTAAATTTTTTTTTAATTCAAAAATAATTTACTGACAACCTTCTATTAATAACGTGCTAATGTTATAAAGTTATTAATTATATATATGTTATTCTTTTTGTTATTTTTTTAGAGATCTACAGACCGTTCGTGGAAGCAAGTATGGGGCGTTCTTCGTGGTCCTATCCTATACTTTTACAAGGACCGTCACACTCAGGTGAGTTCTTCACGTGTAATGTACTTGATCCTTTTAAACATTTTTAATTAGCCAACACATACGATAACACAATATATCATTAAACATATAGAACCATACGTTCTATTTCACGCTTTCTAATAATAAGATTGAAACACCGTGATTTATAAATATTTTTTTTGTTTCTTTATTATTCTTCACCTTATTAATTTATACAAGGCAATAAAATATGGGTAAGGTGTACTGTTTAAAATTTTTTCGACTTTCAAAAATAATTTTCATGGAAATTTTATTAATTTTTCATAAATATCAGTTTCTTCAAATAAAGAAAATAATTACAGCATAATATTTAAATGCAATGAGTCTATTGAAAATATATCACATGTTCTATGTGATTAACAAAGATATTGAATTGGATTTAAATTTTCAAAATTTTTGAAATACAATATTAACTTTTTTTTTAAAAACCTAAATGAGTTTTTGATAATTGTGAGTATATTAAAATTTTACTATGAAATTTCTCGTAGTTAAAAATTAATTATACTGTAAACAATTTGTGGAGTGAACGCGGATTAAATCCGGAGTGAATTTTACTTCGAAAGGGAGTTTATTTTAATATTAAACCCCTGAATCGGAGTGAAATCGTATTTAAATAAAATTCAGACCATTCCAAAATCACTCCGCTGAAAAGACAAACTTCCTTTTCACTCCGGTTGCAGAATGATTTTTTTTTAAACTCCGAAACTCCGAGTGACGAAGTGAATTCGGCTTTAAATAAAATTCTTAATCACTCCGAATTTACTACCGATTTTTTGAAAATAAATTTTTTATTTAAAATTATGGTTTTTCAAATAACTATCAGCTTTAAAATTTTAATTAATTTAAAAATAGTGTAAAATTAAGTTATTTTTATATTACTTCAAATTTAAAGTAAAGTTTTAAACAGTCTAGTAAAATTTAATTATTGAAAATAAAATTAATTTTCGCTCTCATTTAATATAATAATATTAAAAATTATTGACATACACACTGTACAAAGAGTTTATCCATGTGATAAATTGACTAGTCCAGGGTCATGTATGTGCATCAAGTATTCAGACTACGTATAGAATATGGGGGAGGCACGAGTTTCGATACCTTATTGAACCATTCACTCGATAATTAATTCCGAGGGACGTGTGGCAAACACCCGTATCGAGTCGTCCTCGATCCTACTATTAATCCACTGGCGATTTCCGATCTCAAAGTCGTGGAGGCATCTTATCTAGTTTATTACCGCTCATGCTCTGGCTGTATATTTATTTCGCTTAGCTTACCACATCTATCGTCTAGCTCGTCGTCATCCTTCGGTAAATGCGTTGGCGTAACCACTGCATTACTCGATCACAGAAATCTTTTTTCTTTCTTTTTTGTTTTGTTTTATTATTAAACAGCGATTGCTGTAAAAGCTTTTACTTTTTTATGAATTAACCAACAACAATATATAACTATACTGTATTTTTTAATTATCACAATAATAATTAATATTTATTACTAAATTATAATTATATATTATCTAAAATATGTTTTTTTTTGCTATTACGTATAAAATAAGATAATATTATATAAATTCATTCAAAATAATTTATATGACATGCAAGAAAGTAAATATTATCTATATTATTAAGAGAATAAGGAAAATTTTGTTCCAGCCATATCTATATGACAGAGTAATAAGTTTATGTTATTAAATTTGGTAACATTAGAAAGGTCTTGACTCGAATTTGTGCCTTTTCATGGTTTAAACTCTTTTTTATTGCCAAGTGTCAAGACAAATCAATTAATCTAAATCATTCGAATTACATTTAAATTACGCGGGAAAAAAATACGATCGGATCGCATTTATTTTCTTTAAATAAATTAATATTTTAATTATTCTGTCACTGAATATGACTGAATATATATAACTATTATATATATAATTAAGAGGAAATAAAAAAATGTAGTCTGTGCCATGTCTTCTATGATAATAAAAATTAAAAAAAGTTCATTTGGTATCAGTGAACAAAAATATATTAGATAACTAATTAAAAAAAATTTGACCGTGTGAAGATTTTTTTTCAAAAATCTCATGATATACAATCATCGAAATCAATAAGTTCGTGAGCAAATGAAGAGATTTGTCTTATTAAATTTCAATGGCAACAAAAATAAACAAAAGATTTTAGAGTAGAAATTTTGATAAACATTTAAATTCAAATCATATTTAATAAATTTGGCAGTAATACTCAGGCAGTGACGTAGTGACTGTAGGTTGCTCTATATTGTTATGCTGGTTTATATATATTGTTTCCAATACATATTATAAATTCATTGATGTTGATTAAATTTTTACGAACTACATTAATAAAATATCAATATATATAATATGAATATGATTAATCAACATAAATTGAACTTTTATAGTTTGTTACTATTTTTAAAAAAGAATATAAATTAATAAATAAGTAATTATTATAATGATAAACTTTCATTGGTAA
Organism: Microplitis demolitor; assembly: GCF_026212275.2. Lineage (NCBI taxonomy): Eukaryota > Metazoa > Arthropoda > Insecta > Hymenoptera > Braconidae > Microplitis > Microplitis demolitor. Next base: position 15,961,534 of record NC_068547.1, on the reverse strand, counting down.
TCCAATTAACGTAAATAATGATAATTATATTTATTTATTTAGTATATAATAATTAAAAAGAAACATATTAATTTTAATAGTTTAAATCAGAAGCTATATGCTGTCAAATAAAACATCAAATCCTTACAGGCCATAAGTACTTTCGCCGATTTAACTCATGTACTATCTATGTTACTTACTACTACTACTACTACTACTAGTATCATACAGTAGTTTGTGTACTTAGTCTATGGTAAGCTTGAGGCTATCGTCTGACTGATCATTAGAGATGCGTAGAGTAGCAGCTTACATAGCACACACACGCAAATGCGAAATTGAGACTGGCATAGTGTAGCTTAAGTACAAAATATCAGATGATATCGCAAGCATTCGCTGAGTCTCCCGTATCACCGGACACGGAAACGCCAGTGGTTATATTATCACTCGATTTAAATTATATATACCTATTTAGAGTCATTAAAGTATATATTGTTCATTTGCTTTTCAATAATATACTATTAGTTTTCATCTACTCTTTTATTATATTTTTTTTTTTTTTTTTTTTTTTTTTTCTATAAAATATCCAATATTTTTTTATTTAATTTTTATCAGAAAATTAATTTCTTGCTTGTAAAAAAAAAAAATCTTATAAATAATTGAAGATATGTAGATTTAAAAAAAAAATTCAAATATTTTTTATATTAAATTGCTTTTGCTACCTTGAAAAATTGAAAGAATTTGTAAAAGATGCGTAGGAATGGAAATATATATCTATATATAATGTTATATTGTAAAATAATTCAACGATTGCCGATTAATTTAATACAATATAATATGTATAAGTTTGTTAGGTCACTGAATGTTATTTATCAATATTACGAATTTCAAAAATAAAAAAATTTTATAAATTACTATCGGTGAAAGGTTTAATATGTTTTTACTGGCTCGAGTGGGGACTGTTAAGTTGCTTACCCTCTACTCATACAACTCGACTCATCGGCAACGAGTTCTCATCGTAATCGCGAGCACCGCGGACTGATACAACTCGTATGCTTAGAAATTAAATCTAAATATAAATATGTATCTTATAAATATATATTTTAATTAAATAAGTGTCTCGCTTAAACCAAAGCTTAGAGAATAATATAAGTGTTAAAAAAAATAAATAATAAATTGTATATTTTTTTATTTTAATTAAAATCACTAATGACTAAAAAAAAAATGTTGGGTTCAAGTGACAGTAGTTCGTACTCGTGTATTCCCTTACACTTTAGTACTCACGGCCTTTTCGGTCGCCGATTACGAAGATGGGGTTCAACGGGATCTTGGGTAAAGATTGACGGATTAAAAATCCTCGAGTTGGTGTATTAAATAATTAAAAAGAAATTAATTAATTAATGATTTTTATTTAAGTTATTGAAAATAAAAATATATATAAATAATTGTGATGTGAATAATAAAATTTCAGAGTCCATCTGCAACGAGTGATAGTGACGTAGGACAACATGTCGACGTGAGATGTTCTTTAGTTGACGTAGCTGATGATTACACCAAGAGGAAACATGTATTTCGTGTGGCTAATACAAGTGCGGAAGTGCTTTTACAAACGGACGACGCAGCATCGATGGCACTTTGGCTGAGAGCACTTCATAAACATGCTGCTGCTGAAAAGCCTTCGGTAATTATTATATTATATATCAAACTTTAAATATTTATTTATTGTTTAAGAAAATTTCAATATATATATATATATATTAGGGTGGTCGTTAAAAATTAAATTATCTTAGACGCCTCATAAAAAGCTTCTTTATAGTGAAAAAATACGTGAGGAATTTGGTTTTTTTTTTTTTTAAGTAAAAAGAATACGTGCTTCAGGACTATCAAAGTTCATTTTTTGATACAATCGCAGTTTTTTTTTAATATCTCATGAAATATGCAGATGAAAGGAAAAAATCATGAGAATAATTTTGTAGGAAATTAAATTTTTGATAAAAAAGGACATAATCATTTTTTTTTTATAAAATGTGTATTTATCAATATATCTTTAAAAAAACTTATTTAAATCTTATCAATTGAGTATCTAAAAGATTGCAAATGTTAAAATTAACGCGTTTTCTTAAATATAGACACATTCATAACTCGTAGGATATCAATCATTAATGCTTCTAACAGTTTTTTTATACTTAGGAAAGTGTTATTTTCAACATTTGTAATCCTAAAAACGCTTAATTCATAAGATCTAAAAAAAGTTTTTTTTTTTAAATATCTTTATCAATACACAATTTATAAAAAAAATGAACATGACTTTTTTTGTCAAGAATTCAATTTTCTACCAAATTGTTTTCGTGATTTTTTCCTTTAATCTGCATATTTCATGAGATATTTTTAAAAAACCGCGATTGTATCGAAAACTGAACTTGAGATCGTCTTGAGGCACGTAATTTTTTTTACTTAAAAAGAAAAAACCAAATTCCCCACGTATTTTTTCACTACAAAAAAGCTTTTTATGGGACGCCTGAGAAAATTCAATTTTCAACGACCACCCTAATATGTATAGATACATTTTTTTGATCGGGTTTACTTCCGATCTCTTCCAATGGTTTTTATTTTGTGGTAATATTTCGTGAGTCCATTACTCACATTCTCAAACCATAACTACAAATTAATTATAAAATTTCAAAATTAACAATTGTTTTTTTATTATAATTTTTTTTACAAATGTTTTCTGCTTATGTTTATTGATTATAGAGAAAAAAATAGATTAAGTTTCATATTTTGTCGTTTTTGTTATTATAATTAAAATATTTATTTATTGTTTTATTTTTATTACCAATAGAAACTACCGCCATATAAATTTAAATAAAGCAATTAAAATATTCAATCAATAATTTAATTGAATAAACAAAAAAAAAAAATTGCTACATTATAAATTCAAAATAAACAGGAATAAATTTTATTCTAATGAGATAAATAATTAAATTGACTAAATGTCGCAATGAAATGTATCGCTATTAAACGGAGGCAGTAAAAAAAAAAGTTAGTAATTTTTTACTGTAATGTATAATAAATTATTTAAGGCGAAATAAATTTTTAACTGTTGATTGGAATCATAATAGACTAACGAATCTAAATCTATATTTTATTATTCGTAGAGTAAATTTACATTTAATGAGAGAAGAAGAATAAATAGTAATAGTACTGCCCGCGGATATATCTTAGCCTCGACCGTTATCACGACTTAATTGGCACGTTGTTGTCGCGCGCTGCTCAACTAGATGGCTATGCTAATAGACTGTTTAATGTTGCCGGTATATATATACATCGATGCCCATGAACATTCAAAACACGTTTTATCCATTCATCCGTAATTGCTTAAGTACATTTAATAATTTTTAACTAAATATTTTCATTTATTTGCTTTACTTATTGTCATACGTTAATTGCGGGACATTTTTTAAAAATTTAAATTGTCTCGGTATTTTAATTCTTAATAATTTTTAAATATTTTTTTTATTAATTAAAATATTAAGTCCTCCAATAAATTTTATACAATTGACAATGAATACTTTCTTTCATATTTGGAGAGAAATTTTTATTGTCGACATTAAATTATAATTGACTTTGAAATCAAGTCAAGATATTTAATTAATAATTTAATAAAATTTATTAACAAACTGTCAGTTGATTTATTTTTAATGGATGAAAATAGTAAATTTTGAATAAAATAATAATAAATAATATTATTGATACCTTGAATTATATATATTAACTCATCAATATCAGAATTTATGTCACAATAAAAACTATGTCATGTGAATGAATAATAATAAGCTAATAAATAATTAAAATAAATTTACCAGGATGGTAATTCAAGTACAACGAAGCAACAAGCTGTGCCACAAACACCTGGACCAACAACACCAAGTAGCGGTAGTCCAGCTGGAGGACAACGTCTAAGTCCATTGCCAGGTCATAAAGGCATTAGAAAATTGACCTCTTTCCGTAACCGTTCGCCAACTGGTCAATCACCTGTTAATAAAACCCGGAAGCCAAGTCAGACAGTAGAACCACTGCAGTCACCAAAATCTAAAACGTGGAAAGGTCGTGTTGCTAAACAACTCAGAAAGATGCACGGCCAGGCTGGTTCACCATCGTCTCCAACAGCCCAATTACAGCCTGAGGGTGCTACTTTCAAAGTTCCCTTGGAATTGTGCCCAGTGGTAAGTACTTAACGATGCTTTTACTACTTATACTTTACCATTTGTACTAGTATGGCTAAAGTTTCAATACAAGTTTGCCAATTGGGTTTTATTTATTGTGTAATAACACTAAATCTTTTGTCGTATAGTCTTCATTCTCGGAGTTTGTACCGCTGATTGTTGAAATGTGCACCAGTATCGTTGAAGCGAGGGGTCTTGAAGTTATTGGAATTTATCGAGTGCCTGGAAATACTGCGGCTATTTCTCAACTTACCGAAAGCGTCAATAAAGGCTTTGAAAATATTAATTTACAGGTATTAATTTATTTATTCATATATTGGTTTTTTAATTTGTAATTTAAAATAAAAACAAATAATAATATTTTTCTTAGGATCCACGGTGGAGTGATGTAAATGTTATATCATCTTTATTGAAGTCATTCTTCAGACAACTTCCTGACTCATTATTAACAGCCGAGCTTTATCCAATGTTTATTGACGCAGATAAAATAGAAGATCCCCAAAGAAGAATGGCAACAATAAGAAAATTATTAAGAGATTTGCCAGAACATCATTTTGAAACACTTAAATATTTAATGTTCCATTTGAAAAAAGTTGTTGAACACAGTGAAGTTAATAAAATGGAAGCTAAAAATTTGGCTATTGTATTTGGACCAACTCTGGTACGAGCTAGTGGTTCAAGGGATAATATGGTTACTATGGTTACGGACATGTCGCATCAGTGTAGGATTGTCGAGAGCTTATTGAACAATGTATTTATTTATTTATTTATCTTAAATCCATTCTCCGACAGCCCCCTTCCCACTTTTTAAAAATTTTCAATTTTCATACGCGTATTAAAATTTTATCAATTGATTAAAAAAAAAAATAACTTTACTTGAAAAAAGGACAACGTGATAGTAATTTCGTCGAGGTATAAATTAAAAATAAAATTACTTATAATTGATATCAATTAAGAGTTAAACGAAATTTGTTAAATAAATTTCAGTAAAATCTTCATGTCAATTTTATAATTAAAATTTTCAAATTTATTCAACAAATTTTGTTTAACTCCTAATTGATAACAGCTGTAAGTAATTTTTTAAAATTCTATATCTCAGCGAAATTGTCCTTTTTTTCAACTAAGGTTTTAATTTTTTTTAATTGATAAAATTTTAATACGGTTATGGCAGTTGAATTATTGCATATTTTTAAAAAGTGTGGGGGGGGAGGGCACTGTCTGAGAATACCCGTTATTTAAAATTTAAAAAATACTAAATTATATTTATTTTTAATTTAATAGGTCGATTGGTTCTTCTGTGAAGAAGACTTAGACGACTTGAGTAGATTAAGCGTTAACCTGAGTCTTCCTGCCGACGGCAGTGAAGTTGAAACATCAAATACCAATCACAACCTTCTACTAAATAATATTCAAAAAGTTGAAGGTAATTTTAATCTACCATTAATAATAGCTGTTTAATTTATTTATATACATAGATAAATTAGTTTAGATTTAGATAAAATCACAATCAATGTATAGTTATCACAACTTTTTTTGTTTTAATTTTAAATGTATCGTTTTGTAATATTCAAATTAGTCACCGTTTTTTATTATTTAGCACAATTGCTTACTTTATTTTTATTTCAATCATCTAGTCAATTAGTTTAGTCTTAGTTTTATTTTTATTTAATATATCATAAATCCTATCATATTATATATTTATTTTAAAACATTACTCCCGTCATTTATTTTTGCCTGCTTTTTTTTTGTTATCGTGTTACCCTAACAGGCATGCGTGAAATGGTCTCAGCTAAGGACATTGTATCTTCAATCATATCCGCAGCAAACAGAAAGATACAAAGGCGAAGGAAAGGTCAAGAGGAACAAGAGAGTGAAGATCACGAAGATGAAAAGGTTTGTTTTATTATTATTTTTATTATATAAATATGAATTCATTCATTTTTATGTTGCACAAACTTTTAAATAAATGATGAAGATATTTTATTATTAAAAAAAAATTTTTTTTTTGTACAGACTAAAGGAAAACAAGACGAATCATTGGGAGTTATTCGACAAAGTATGGCATTGAATGAACGACAATGCTCAGTAAGTGAAATGGTACTGATGCATGAGAATAAAAATCAACCAAACCATACAAATGAAAATATAGATCGTAACACAGTGATCAGTAGTGAAAACACAAGTCCATTAAATAGTTCATCAATATCAAGTAGATCAATGTATCCTGGTAATCCAGTAAACCAACAACAAGAACAACAACATCAGCAACAGCAACAGCAGCAACAACAATCGCAACAACTTTCCACAACTTCACTTAGTTTAGATTCTTCACAATTGTCTAGTGACGTTGGTTCTGGTAGTTTGGATACTGTTTCGACAATTTCAAATCTATCAAACGAAACGAAACAGAGTAACGACGAAGTGGCAATACGTACATATGCCGGATTAAGTGCGACAACACAAGAGCGGATACGGAGATTTGAGCAAGAAACAAAAGCAATGTTGCAACGTGACCAGCATCGGCAGAGACGTGAAGCTGAGAAACGTGAAGAAGAACGACGGAGAATTGAGATGGAATGGCAACTTGCCAAGAGAGAGATGGAGAATGATGATATCCTTGATGGGATCATAGACACAACAGTTGGGACCCCTTATCTTACTGATCGAATGTCGAATTTAAACGACAGGCTTGCTGAGAGATCCAGTGTTGATAGCAATGGTACTGATAGTCACAGGTCGAAATCTACCACGAGATTGACCCCATTATCTATAGCTGTACAGCAGCAACCTACTGCACGACAGAAAGCACAAGCTACCAATCAATTGACTAATATTATAGGCGATAAAATCAATAATGGTATTATTAAAAAATTCAAGACAGATAAAGAGGTAAGTTTTTATTTATTTGTCAAAACTAATAATTATATTTAATTTATTTTAGTTACTCGTATTATTTTTATTTATTATCTATTTTGATAGATATCGTAAAAAAATTTTTACTTAACTACAATTCAATTAATTCTAAAATACAATATTCGAGTTTTATAAAAAAAAAGGAAGTATCTCATACCCACGAAAATATGTTTAATTACATCACATATTTATCAATGGCAAGCATAAATTTAAATACTTACATATTTAAATCCCACGTGCTGATGAATAAATTCACGTTCGTATTCTGGAATTTTATAAAATTATGTCTGGCTATCAGCTAGAAAATTTAAATGCTTTTATATACTTAATATCCTCATTATAACACACATACTAATATTTATCTCAAAATAATAAAAAATTAAATCATTTTATCAATAATTTATAGTCATCAATGGAGTCATTGGCACCAACTCGTTACGGCAGTTTAGATTCTCTCCATGAAGTCCACACATCACCATCACCATCACATCAAACTCGCGGCATATCCGGCGACATTTCAGACGATGGTCAGTATTTAAATATTTAATATTTCATAAAAACAAAAAATAACTTAACTAAACTAAAATTTAATCGTGTTGCTTTAGTAAATATTACCTCAATAAATCTAAACTATTACACGCAAATTATGAAAGTACGATTTGAATTTTAATAGATTTACAAGTAAAGTGATTATGTATCTTAATGAGTTCGAGCTTATAGCATCAACTCATTCGCGTGTGTCGAACATTTTAATCCCATGTCACTTTTTTTTTCTGTCTACCCTGTTGTCATGTTATTTTGTTTTGTTTTTTTTTTCTTTTTTACTGATACTATTTATTTCCCTTCTATATATTTATTAATTAATAAACAAATCCAACGTCATAGTACATATTTTATTGTTTATAAAAAAAAATTTATTCTCTCTGTATATTTTCTCTTGTTAAAATTCGCTTCTGACGGTCAATGAGAGTAGCCGGATCTTGTTTTCTTCACTGGACCCAGAAGATACTTACTATAAACAGAAAGCTTGTTAGGTACTTTTATATTATTAATCTTTAAATATATTCGAGCAATTATTTGCTATCATATTATCATATATTATATTCATACAAAACATAATCATTTATTATGATTTCTTCATATCAATAAACTCATCGAATTAAATTAATCATACTTACATTTAATTATTATCATTAATATTTATTTACAATAGAGCCGATGCTTTCGTACATTTCTTCACAATTATTACAACAATTATTAACAATGCATGGTTAGAAATATAATTATTATTTTATATATATAAATATACAATACATTAATTATTGCTTCCATAAATGATAAAAAGATGCTCGTTAATTATTTGTCTTATTTTAGTTTAAAACATTTTTGAACAATTAAATTATCGTTAGTTAGGTTTCTTGGAGCGTCTCTTCCCTGATTATTATCTGAATAAAAAAACAATGATTACAAACTTGCCACTTAAACAGTAAATTAGAAGTTTTTTTCAAACGATAAAAAACAAGCTTATAAATTAAAGTTAAAAAAAATATCGAATCCGGCCCTAAATTACCAGAGAGAAAATTATCAGTTCATTGTACTTTTTTTATGTATATTATTTATTATTTAAACGCTACTTAGACATGTTTTTAATTAAAATCATAACACTTATTATTATTTACGTATATGCACATTTTTCTGCGTTGCAAATTAAATTAATAAAACGCAAGGCACGCTTTAGTATAATATAAATCCTTAATCTAATTATTATAATCCGAGTCAAAATAAAAATCAGTAATAAAAGGAGTAAAGAATAAAAAAAATATTAATCTTTTTTACTCGCTTAAACGGCTGTTTGTCATCTGTCTGCCTAATCTAACTCTGCCTGGCTGGTCTGCCTGCGTAAATTTGTCTGTTACGCTCTAATGACGCAGATTCTCAACTACAGCATAATCTTTTGCCTGCTTATCCGCTGGACGCTGGATGATACTACAGCTTTACTTGTGTACGGTCTAATCTTAAGACAAACACTTAACTTTTTTCATGTCTTTTAAATGTTAAATAAACAGTTTTAAATGTTATAATCAATTAATTATAGATCGTACACTCGTAAAAGTATACGGACAAAAATTTATATATTTATTGCATAGTTGTCATTTTTTTTTTTTATTTAATTAACTAGTTGTTTAAATTTTATAAAATCTATTTTCTACTAATTGGGTAATTTATTTATTCAAAATAATATATTTTTTTATTTAGATTTAACCCTTGCGGTCATACTTTCGTGACGAATTTTAATGGTGTTTCATCAGCTGTAGAAATTAAATTAATCAATATTTTTATCATAAATTTTATTTTTGAGTTACACTGTAAAAAATTAGCGGTGTAAATCCAGAGTGATTGCGAAACGGATGACAGCTTATTTATTAAATTCTCTCGAAGTGAAATTCACTCCGGAATTTATTTTAATATTAAAACTCCGAATTGGAGTAAATGCAGATTGAAATAAAATCCAAATCACTCCGAAATCACTCAGTTGAAAATACAATCTTCATATGCAGATTGGTTTTTTTTTAACTCCAGAACTCTAAGTGACGGAGTGAATTCGGGTTTGAATGAAATCCGTAATCACTCCCAATTTTTTACAGAGTAAAAAAAAAGAAAAAAAGGATATAATAATTTTTCTCATGAAAATATTTACAACTTTGGTAATTCTTAATAATTTAAACTAAATTTTATGGAAAATTATTGAGGAATTAAAGAAATTTTATAGAAAATTTATTTAAAAAATTAAACTTTCTAGTTATATTTACTTTAGCAAATCAAATGAAATAATTTTTATCAGAAATTTAACAGCTACCAAGGAAAAAGTGTGATTAGTTTTTTTTAAATATCTCAATAACTATCAAGTTATTTGATAAATAGTAAGATACATTTTTTGTAACGTTTTAAATTCTCTACAAAAAAGGTACTTTGTACTTTTCAAAAAAACTGAATAATTATTGAGATATTTGAAATTAAAAATTTCAAGAATTAGATATCGAAATTTCGAGTTTAAAACTGCCGGAGTCGAGGTCTTTTGGACTCAGTGTGACCGCTAAGGGTTAATAGTTGAATGTGATAATTATTTTAGCAATTAGATGCTTTTTTAGGACTGCATTTTAAAATTGATAAATTTTATAAATTTTTTTCCGTATACGAATAAAAAAAAATAATAAACAATTTGATCGGTTAGTTACTCTTAACTATAATATAAAAATAAAAGAAAAGAAATCTATACGTATATAAATGAATGAAAATAAAAGATAAAAAGTTATGTGAAAAAGAGAAGATGCAATTATGTCGAATTGACGATGAGATAACGTTGACCGCGTAGGCACACAGCAACCCCGAGTTTTTGGTGCTTCATATCGTCCCATCTACACGGTTCTGCAGGCGCCAGTTGCGCCTCCACGAAGACACCGGCCCCACAACCACCCGAACCCCGTACCGCCACCGACCCCACAACCACCACCTGCTCTGCAGCATCATCCTCATCATCACCACCACCGTTACAACTCTCCGAGCCAAGGGTGTCAGAGTCAGGGCTCGGGTCCGGGCCGTCCTCCAAGACTTTGAACAAATTCTTCAGAGGTAAATCGGACTTCCGGAATCTTCCGTGTCCGATCTCAACTGACGGCTAGATCCAGAATGGCTTCCAATTTATTGATTTTTATTATCATTCTATTTAACTTTTATTTTGATTTTTACTTTCGTTTTTTTCAAGTTTGTTACATGCTTTTTTTTTTTTTAATATTTTCAATTTTCCCTATACTCCATTATTCATTTCTTTTTTCTTTTTTTTTTTTTTTTTTGCTTATTTTCTTTTAAAACGCATTTTCATTGTTAACTTTTTTATGCTATAAATTTAAAAAACAAAAATAATAGTCAAGAAAATTAGAGTAAAAAGGTAATAGTTGGCAATTAATCTCGAGTATTTTACTATTTTTAAATATTCATTTAAAAAATTACATTAAATACCAATATTTAATTAACTTAAATCAAACTAATAATAAATATTTAATGTAGTGAATTAAAAAAAGAAAGAAAAAAGTTTTTTGACGTCTCTCGATCTAATTAAAAAATTAATGAGATTATTTTTCTCGAGCGCATTGACTACTAGTGCCTTCGATATAGTTTATATTCACTTTACATCATAAAAAAAAAACTTCCAACATAATTTCACCAATAGCACTAGTTAGCTTCACAAAACATTATTTCATTTTATTTTCGTTGCACATTTTTTTTTTATCCTCTAAAAAAAAATCTTTTCCTTCTTCGCTTGTTATTAAAAAAAAAAAAGTTAATAAATACACAGAGTTTCAATGCTCGTTGTCTTCTTTGTGTGATGCAGCAGTTCAATTCACCATCATGTTCATTCTCTGCACGTTGCAACAAATATATATCTTTATATATATATTAAATAGAAATCCAATAGCGTATTTGCGACGTTGTAACATACATACAAGTAATATTAATATTATTAAAAAAAAAAAAAAAAAAAAAAAAAAATACATAAATATATATATAAATACAATCATACATGTTTGAAACATCATCCGATTTACACTTAACTGCCGACACCGAGACTCATTGTCGTTTTATAACAATAGTTATCGCCTGCTTATAGACTTTTAAAAGTTTATATCATTGTTATAATATATACAATACAATAAGTATATATATACTACAAAGTATTAACATACTAAACTTGTGTCGTTTTATTAAAACTATTTATCACTAGCCGATATGCTGCCTATAAATGTTTATTGTGTCGCTCTATCGTTTATTGTCGTTATCGATTTTATATTATTATTATTATTATTCTTATTATTATTATTTCAGGATTGCTTTATTATAACTTTTTTATAAATTCGAAAAAATATAGCAATATTAGTTGCTACGAGGCTACTATCGCTATGGTTTGCTCGTTATATGTCATAGTTATTTTTTTAAAATAGAAAATAAATTATAAATATTAGCACTCACTGGAGAATAATATAAAATATATGTAAATGACATGATTAAATTTTTTTTAATTTAATAATTTAAAGCTTTGAGTGTATTTTATTATTGTTTTTTTTTTTTTTTATTAATAGTTAAATTATGTATGTTTTAAATAATTATTATAAAATAAAAATTGTTTGTTTTCAGGGAGCGATCTCTTGACCAGTCTTACGTCGACATTCGATCGAAAATGGAAATCTCTTGTGAATCCATCGAATCTACTCGTAACATCTGCTGAAAGTAATAGTAGTGGTACTATTGGTTATAATAAACAAACAAATTATAATGATAATGATCGTAATCAGTCAACAAGATCACCTGAAGTTTATCGTGACCCAAGTCTTCATAAATCTCTTATTGATAAAAGCAATTTGGTTCGCACGAAGACCGTAAGTGTTATTTATTTATTTATTTTTTTTTACTTTTTACTGGTGATATCTTCAGTCGCTTCGCTAGGCGTTAATTAAATTTCGGTGCAACATAAATTTTTTTTTATAGTAGTTTTCAGTATAATGAAGGCTAATGAAAAATATAAATATCAGTTTTGTTAAAATATTTGGTAATTTTCGTGATAAGCGCGAAAAAAAAATTACCCTCTTTAATTAGTGAGAGAAACTGGAACGCAATGACGTACCTTAAAAATTTTGAGATGAAAAATTCAAGAGTATAAAAAATATTTTTACTTGCCCGAAAAAAATAGTATATTACAGTTTTTTGATTAAAATATTTATAAATTCTTTCAATATAAATAAAATTAAAATACCTTTAGTCATTACAGTTCGTAAAAAACACTTTTTACTTAAAATTATTATAAAATAACCTGCGTAAAAAAATATCGTTTAAAAAATATTTCCGAGTTCAAGTTGGTAATTTTTATCCTTTTAAAATTCGAAAATTGTGACAATTTTTCATTTTAATGTCATCTTATTTTTTAAATTGAAGTAAATAATTATTTCTTTTTATGTTAACGATAAAAAACTTTAAGGAAAATAAATTTTAAGGGCATTCTCAGACAGTGTCCCCAACTTTTTAAAAATTTTCAATGACTTTCAACTGTCATATGTGTATGAAAATTTTATTTATTAATTAAAAGAAAAAATTAAAACCTTAATTTAAAAAAGAACAAAGTAGTTGCAATTTTGTCGAGATGTAAATTAAAAAAAAAAATTACTTGTAGTTGATATCAATTAGAAGTTAAACGAAATGTGGCAATTATATTTTAGCTTCTTAGAATTTTACGTTTCGAATTATAATATAGATATGAAGATGTAATGAAATTTACTTAACAAATTTCATTTAACTTCTAATTGATGTCAACTGTAAGTAATTTTTTTTTTTAAATCTACATTTCTGCGAAATTGTCCTTTTTAAATTAATGCTTTAATTTTGTTTTAATTAATTAAATTTTAAGACTGTTATGACAGTTTAAGGTCGTTGAATATTTTTAAAAGTAGGGGTGGGGGGTGTTGTTTGAGAATTGTCTTAAAATGTCAATAATTTAAAGTAAAAAATTTGTATAAATATCAAAATTGCAGAAGGTATTAAAAAAATTAAATATTGAAATATTTTTCATACATATCTTCCCCCAGTTTCTCCCGTAGATAACATAATACAATAATATTTTGAGATTATAAAAAAGCAATACATACAATAGAATATTATAAAGATAAAACATATAAAATAAAGCTTAATGTCATGATATGGATTTCATATTAAATAACTCGCGGTTATCGTAGACAAAAAAAAAGTTTCCTCATGCAAGAGTATAAATTTGTTTGCTCGTTTTTCATGAATGTATATATTAATAATGAAATCATTATAATTTAAGGACACACTGGAGAAAGAAAAAAACTTGACGGTCGCAGAGATCTCAGAAAAATCTAAAGAGGAATTAATTAGGCCTGATAATGATCGCAATCTTAATAAAAAAATATCCGAAATAAATACAGCAGCCACAGATTCATCGGACGGTGGGTCACTATTGGATGCAACTGAAAAAGATGAAAAACCATCAAAGGTAACTGTAAAATCAAAGCGTTTGGAGTCGTTGAATAAAACACAAGATAATGAATTACCATCGATATCACAGCACAATGATGAAGCTAAATCTAATACTACAAATGATTGCAATAATTTTCAATCAGATGATAAAACAATAGTGGATTCATCTTACTCGAATAAATTAGAAAAATTTGAGAGTCTTAGCAGCCAGGCAAGTGAGTCACGATCACGATTAAAACGATCAGAATCATTAAACAAACGTACGGAAATATCGTGTTCAAAATTAAAACGTTCTGAAAGTTTGAATAAACATTCAGATAGACTTGCATCACCAACAAATGGTAAATTAAAACGTTCTGAGAGTTTAAATAAACATGCCGAGAGATCAGAATCACCTAATATGAAGTTGAAACGATCTGAATCGTTGACTAAAACGGAAAAAACTGAATGTAATATCAGTAAAAGACGTCAATCTGTTAGAAAAGAAAGTGCTACTAAGTTGAAAAGAAAAAATGGTATGCCTGAAAGATCAATAAAGAGACGGCACACTGTCGGCGGGACTAAAGATTTTGATAAAGTTCATTGGCTTGACAATAAATTACAATCAGAGACAGAGCGTATTATTAAAAATGACAACAAACCGAAAAAAAGTCAATTGAGAACTAGTTCACCGGATTTAAGTAGTAATCGTGTTAATGTTGCTGATACAAGCTTTCTTATTGAAGTAAGCTTTCGTGGACCAAGTAATGTTGTTTTTAATGTCACCAACACACGGCCACAGTCGTTACCCGACGCAAATTTAGCTTCGAAAGTTTTTAAAGTACCTCTTGAAAGTCACGTTTAATCGATTTTATATTCAATTTATGTACATTTACATTATATTGATATTCAAACTCAATTTAACTTTACTAATTATCATAATTATCTCTAAAACAAATTCAGAGCAAAATCATAATTATTTTTTTTTAATCAATTTTTTAAATAAATTTTTTTAATTGACGTTTTTATTTTTAAAAACGGAAATTTTTTTTTAATAAATTTTATTCTTTACAAAATAATCGATAATAAGTTTTATTTTTATATTTTAAAAATTATGACAAGATTATTTTTATTTAAAAAAATTGAATTATAAAAAAGTATGAATAATTTTGTAAGTATTTAATTTTTAAAATTTTAATGAGCATCTAAAGTGTTTGAAAATTATGATAATTTTTTTTTTTAAACCGTAAAAAAAATTATTACTAATTAAATAATTAAATATATTAGTAATATTGAATCATGTAGTTAGCAAACGACAAAATTAATTCATATCGCGCATTTTAAAATTACATCTCACAAAAAAAATGTCTAAGTATTGATAAAATAAATAAATAAAATATATAATCTATTTATACACAAGACAAGTGATGTGTCGAGTGACGTTTATTAATGTGATTGTGATTAATGTCCCTAATAAAGATTGATAATGTTAAATTAAAAGAGAAAATAATAATAATAAATTATTATATTAATTATTAATATTAATATTAATAATACACCAAACGTGGTATTATTGTCAATAAAAACTCATCATACTTATAAATTGTGATTGTGCAATTTTTTTTTTTTGTAAATAAATAAATTAACTGATAAATATTGAAACGCCCAATTAATTTCGTCGTCATACTTTCGAAAAAATATTTTAATCATAAAACGTATTAGCGATTTTGCTGCATAATTAAGTGAATGCAGTAATTAATTAATTAATAAGTAATAAATAAATAATAATTGTGTTATTTTCTGGTAATTTTAATCGGTTAACTGTTAAACCACAATTACAATTAATTAAATCCAGAAGTTTTATTATTTTAAATATAATAATTAATTGTACATATTTATTACTAATTATTATTATTATTATTATTATTATTATTATTGTGTATTATATATTACATTAATTAATAATAATAATAACGAACTATCGAGTAAGAAAATTAATTATTAAGACAAAAGACAATGTATTAAGATCAATTAAATTAAATAAATTGTTACCGTGTTGTAATGCGGTGGCAATTATCTTTTTATACTTAAAAAACTGTAATGAAAAAAAAAAAAAAAAAAAAAAAGAAAAAAAAAAGAAAAAAAATGAATTAATAAGTACGTGATGTGATAAATTTTGATGCTTATTGTATTACAGTAGTTAATTATCAATAAATGAATAAAATAATTACAATGAAATAAAGAGAAAAAATAATATAGAAGAGATATTGAATATAATTAATGTCTATACGAGGCTGCTGCGCTAATTTAAATTCAATTAATAATATTATTATTATTTTAATAATTACAATTATTAGTAATAGAATAAGTTGAAGCTTGTATTTAGAATGTTGAAGGTGCAATTACATTATAATAAATTTATAAAATTAATAATAAATACAATTGGTATGACAATGACACAGATATTTTAAAATAATAGCGATTACATTTAAAAGAAATTATAAATAATAAATAAAACACAACAATTGTGATCATAATTATAAAAGTGTCTAATTATTTATTAAATTTATTATTAATAATTGATTATTATTTAATAATATAAATGGTATATACTTTTAAGACGCAATCCCTAGTTATTATGACATAAATAATGTATCGGTCATCGAAATTATTTACTTGCAAGACTAATGTAAAGCTTCATATCTCTGCGTATTTTATATAAATTGTTCATTAAGTAATTTAGCTATTTACGAAATTGATTTATTATATCGTGTTCGATTAAAATAATGGCAAAATTATTCAATAATAGTTTTTATCTTGCCAAAATTGTTAATAAAAAAAATAATAAACATTGAAAGAGAAAAGAAATTCAAGCGATGAAAGTATAAAAAAATTATGTTTATTTTATTGAATTAAATTTGAGTTTAATGTTAATAAATCTTTTTTTTTTTTTCATTTATAATTTAAGTTACTGTAAATAATTAAACCGAATGAAGTGAGTAATTGATTTTTTTTCAAAAGTTATTGGGACTTATTTATTTTTTATCGCTAATAATAGTGATTGTGATTGTATTATTTATTAATTGCAGCTTGTAAACTGTTATTGGAAATGTTATCCTCTAACGTTGGACAGAAAAAAAATATTCAATTTGTAAATAAATATAAAACTTTTAAATAATTCCCCAATAAATGATAATCTTGTGATTTTATTACCTACCACTTTTATTTATAATTATTAAGATCAAATTAATAAATACTTTGTTTTTTTTTTTTTAAAGAAAAATTTATTGTAAACAAAAACGAAACAATTACAATAGTTTAATTATCAAAATATTTTTAACAAAATTAAATCAATTTTTTATCAAAATTTTTATCATTATTAAATCAATTTTTTTTGAAATTTTAAATTTACGTTTTTAACGAAAATTAATAATAACAATTTAAGTTCGTAATTTAAGTGATTACAAAATTTTTTAATTTATAATAAATAACTTTTTTCGAATTTAAAATTATAAACAAAAAAAAATTATTATTTTACTCATTGTTATTTAAATATACATGAAATAGACATGATTATAAATATTAAACACCACTTTAACAATGATCAACATGTGAATGATTAATTACGATAAATTTTTACAATAAACAAGATTAATTTTTGGATGCACCAGGTATCAAATTTTAATTGAAACAAATTTTCAACTGAAAGTATTTTTATAGTTTACATAATGTAAGTTAATGATAAACAATCATCAACATAAATTAACTTTTTATCAGAAAAAAAAAATAATTATTATTTAATATCTCAAATATTAAATTTTAAATTGCAAAAGAAAATATTTTTTCCTTCATAATTATAAACATTATTAATTTATTTTTTTAACAAATTTAATGAAAGGATTAGGTCTTGTTGTTTAAATACTTATTAGTTAACTTTCATCACCGGTTTTAATAAAAATTTCTTATCTCTGAGCACAACTTGCCAATTAATTGTCGTACTTTTTTAAATGGAAGCCCCGGACCCGACAAAAATAATAATGGAGCGTAATGGTGATATAAATCTGAAAAGTTAGTTTTTAAATTTAATTTTAAAAAAAATCTAATTACTAATTCTTTATTTTTTATTTTACCAATTATATCCTGAACTTGGGTATCATTGACAAGAAGAGTCGGATGTAATTCACCAGGATATTTACGTGTCGGTTCTTTTAACGCAATTTTAGGCATTCGGTCTCGACCAAAATAATTTATTATTATTTTTTTCATAAGACCAATCTTAGTTATATTTTTAAAAAGACGGCTTGAAAAATTTTTAGGCATGTAAATATTATTAAGAATTAATTCCTGTAAACATAAAATAAATAATTTAAAAGTAACAAACTTTAAAAAAAATATATATATATATATATATATATATATATATATATATATATATATATATATATATATATAAAATAATATTTACCCGGTCAGAACTAGGTCCTGGCTTGTAATTATCAAAGACTAGCTTACTTTCCACCGTCGATTCCTTGTGTGATTTAACGTGGGTAAAGCGCATACCTTTTTTACGTCTTTTTTTAGGTTCTGAAGTTTCAGCTGGTGGTACTTCTGGATACTCTTGTGAATGAGCAGTCTCTGATTCTGAAGAAGCTCTTGATGATACAGAAATTCTAGTTTGCCCTGTTTGGTTATTCTTGGACGATTTTGGTCGAGGCTTAGCATAATGTCTGTTATCTTCACCGGACAATTCGGAAGTTGGAACATATAATGATCCTTGGTCATCTTCTGAAGATTGTGATGGTGATCTTTCAACTGTTGGCTCTGCATCTTCAACATTAGTTTCAGAAGCTTCAGCTAATAAATCTTCAGGATCATTTTCAACATTTTGTGACATAGATGTAACTTCTGCTTCTATTGATTTACGATTTGTTTCAGCTGAAGCTGAAACTTCTGTTGCCGGACTTTGATCATCGCTTTCCCGACGTTGTGATACAGGAATTAAAGGCGTTGCTTCTGACTGCTGACTATTATCCTCAGGATAACTTCCAATAATATCAATTACTGAATTTATGTTAAGTTTGTCTCCAGGTGGTGTTGTTATGTCTGGTGAAAATAGATGGCCACCTTCAGCAGAAGCTTCGTCAACTTCCATCAATGAATCTTCATCATTATTTCTAGAAACCTCTGAGAGCAATAATTTAAACGGCTGGTCTACAGTTTCTTCATCAAAAGGAAGTGGACTTGTATCTACTGATAACTGAGCGTTTTTTTTTGAAAATGGTGAAATTTTCTTTTGAAATTTATCAGAATTAGCTGTAAAATAAATAAAGAATTAATTTAATATTGAGCTATTATTAAAAAAATTTAATTTATTATATTAATTACTTTTATTAGATCGATCAGTTAACAATCTATTAATGGAATTAGATTCTTGTAAACTTTGAGATCGTGTGCGATGCTGTTTAGCAGACGCAAATGATTGTGAAAATACATCAAAATTATATGGCTTACTAGAAGTAAATTGTGATTTTTTAGGACTAAAATCAGTCGCCATCTTGTCTCTCCTTTCATCTTCAATATCTGGACCCAAGCCACTGTCTTCTTGGGCAGAAAAATTTTCTTTTTCACAAGTTTCTGATGGCTATAAAATAATAAAACTATTTAAATTTAAATTAACTTTTATTTTATTTTATAAATATAATCTGCTAAAAAGTATTCATAAAATAGCGGTCCCGTAATAAAATAACCTTGAAGTATTTTTAAGAAGAATTGATTGAATTAAAATAAATAATTCGATGCATTGATAAAATACTTACAGATGATTGTCTAGGTTTTTTGGCGATGGTGAGATTAATGTCTTTATTAGTTCGTTTCAACATTTTTATATCTTATTAATTTATTTTAGACGCTTTAAACTCCAATGGCGTTGAGTAATTCTTGATGTGTAATTTTTTTTTTTTTTTTTTTTTTCCTTTATTGGCTAACGGCCCTCTAGTGCCATGTGCCAGCTTGATGTGTAATTGGTAATAAACGATAAGCTTTATACTGAAGCTTACTATAATCATAACCGGAAATCGATGTACAATACAATACAATGCAAGTATCGTTAGAGAGTTTTTTTGGGCATGAGAGTGGTCCAGACTTTCGCTTTAATTAATAGTTCCGGAAATGAATTCGCTCAAAGCTAATTGGCTAAGAAAATTATTTTTTAAATTTGATTGGAATAAAAATGCACCAATCAAAGACCAATTTATTCTATTGATTGTTTCATGAACTGATTGAACTTCATTCGATGTAACTGAGCTCAGCATATATTTCTAAATTTTGTAATTACGTATTTAGAAGACTTAAATTTTTTATAGTAAAAAATATTATTGAGGAAAATGAATGTCATAAATTCTGAAAATGTATTGGGAGGTCGAAGACGAGGAAATCGCGGTCGCGGACGAGGAAAAATTGGTACACTGGGAACTATTCAACAAACAATTAACATATTACCTAAATACTGTAAGCATTAATAAAAAAATGATATTGAAAGTAGCAGAAATCAGAATGATCCTGAAGTTAGCAGACAATTAAAAATTTTATGATTTTATTTTGAACAATTAAATTTAAAGAAAAAAAGGAAACTGAAAAAATGCACGTGTAAAAAATTAAAAAAACTATAAGTGCAATTTTTAAAAATATTTTCTTTTATAATTTATCGTCTTTTAAAAAATGCAAAAATTATTAGACGTCTGCTAACTTCAGTATCATAAATCAGACAATCTTACGAATTTTATAAATAACTTACCTGTATATAAAATAAAATTTTTATAACATGCACAAAAAGATTTCTTTTTAAATTTTTGATGTGCAATTTAAAAATTTTTTTTCTACAAGTTTTTTAGTTGTTTCTATAAGAAAGTTGAATTTTTTTATTGTCTACTACTTTCAGTATCATGAATGAAAACATTATTTTTTAATGTTTTTATTATTTGTTAATGAAGACAAACAATAAATTAATTATAGTGATTCCTGAGACTCGAAGGCCATTAGTAAATCTTGCACCATCAAGTTCAAGTACAACAGTCACACCAAAGACAGCTAGACGAGGATATGGAGCTAAATCATCTTCTGGACGAGGAAGAAGTTCTGGACGTGGTAGAACTACTGAGTAATAATTTATATTTTTTAAATTTATTTCTAACTTTTTACTTAATTGGTCATATAAAGTAATTATTTACGAGTTATCTTTTCAGCTCTGGCACTGGTGGTAGAATCACAACATCCAGTACCTCAGATGCTCAAGAAAAATTTGTTATAATGGGTAAGTTATAAATTTATTGTTTTAAACAAACAAAAAACTAATTTCAACGATAATGATAAGAAATTAGGGTAGATAGAAGTACCATTTGTGGCCACTGCTCCATTTTTAGACATCGAATACTTTATTTTAATTAATAAAAAAAAGTAAAGTAAAATTTCCATTGTAATAGTGGGATAAAAGTATCTTCAAATATATTTAAAAAATAAATTATGTTATTGCGTCTTCTACAAATTATTTTATAAAAATTTTTCAAGTGTCCAAAACTGGCCCTAATGTGGCCAAAAATGGTACCTCTATTATTTAATTGATATATTTTTAATAATATTAGCTATTACGTCTGGTCGCGGTGAAGCTAGAGGAGAAGTTGGAATGGCTGTTATGGATGTACAACATCCACACCTCATCATTTCTCAAATAAGTGATTGTAATTCATATATTAATACTTTGACTAAAATTCACACATTTGATCCAGTCGAGGTAAATTTTTTTATTGACAGATTTTGCTTATGCTGATCTGACTTTTTTTATAACAATCCTTTCGTTTTTTGTTTCTAAAGATTATAATGCCAGATACGATGTGTGAGGCCAGTAATAATCTTTACACTGCGATCAAAGAAAAATTTGAAAATATTGATGTAGCTGGTGTCAGTCGTGTACATTTTTCTGATGCTATTGGTTTAGAAAGAATAAAAACTCACTGTGCCATTGAATTTGCGTCTGTTGAGCTTGCAATTCATCAAAAGTATAAAATAAATTTACTTTTTTTATTAACTGCCCGTGTAAAAAAAATTCATTCCAAAAACGTTCCTGGCAATAAGCTCCTAAAATTGAGACAATTCTAAACTTTAAGTAGAATGTTTGTAGAACTTGAAAGTTTTTTTTTCAATTTTTTAAGTAAAAATGATTTAAATTAACAATTTTGTTAGTTCATAACTAATTCCAATCAATCATTTTTTTCGACTATTTTTGAACAACTCAAAAAGTGAAAAAAAAACTGACCTTCTCAAAAAGTTGTAATAAAAGTTAAAAACTATTCATAAATATTTTCAAATTATATTTTTTTTTTGTTTTCCTCATTCCTGAATAATTCTGGTAAGAGTTATAAATGTTCATAATTCCTCATTAATTCCTTTTTTTTTAAAGTTCTGCAAACCCAAAAAATTGTCAAATCAAATTATTCTTGCTCAAAAAAAAAATAAGAACAAAAAAAACGAGCAGGAAAGCCTTCATCAGTTGAAAATTGTTCACTTTCTAATTTTTTCAAAGTTCCAAAAATTTTAAACTTAAAGTTCAGAATTGTCAAAATTTTTGAAGTTCACTGTTATGAAGGTTTTTGGAACTAATTTTCTTTTACACGAGTTCTTTATATATATATATATATATATATATATATATATATATATATATATATATATATATATATATATATATATATATATTAGTTAATTGAATTATTGATTATCGAAAATTTTTTAGATATTACGCTCTTGCTGCAACAGCAGCTCTAATGAAGTACATTGAATTCATCCAACATGTTCAGTATATGCCTCAGTCAATGCGTATAGATTATCAAGTGTCTCAAAATAATACAATGATTGGTAATTTCGTTGATATTAATAATTTATAAATACTACTCTTGAATGTGTCGTTAATAAATAAATAAACTTATTAATTATAATACAGATATTGAAAGTGCTCAGAGCTTAGAATTAGTAACAGCTCATGGAGGTCAACCAAATTACTGTCTTCTTGGAGCTCTTGATCGTTGTTCAACTCCAATGGGTAGAAGATTACTGAGAGTTTCTATTCTTCAACCGCCTTGTAACGTAGATACTATAACTGACAGACAACAATGCATTGAAGAGTTTGTCAACAATCGATCAGTATTTGCAATTACTCAAGTACATTTTTAATTTACTGTTTATTGTTTTAATACGAATAATTTTTATTTAATAAATTTTTTATATTTAGCCAATTGTGCGACGTTTATACGGAGCAAGTCGTCTTCTAAGTTTAGGAATGACGACACTTCAAAATGACTCTGTTCAAAAAGCTGAAAGAAATCTCAATTATATTTTGTTATTAAAAAATACTATTGATATAATACCTGAATTAAAAGCAGCTCTAAGTACTACTCAAGCACCTTTTTTCCAAAAAATTCGTAATGTGAGTTTGTTAGGTTATGATCATCATTATAAATATTATTTTTGATTACATAATACGATAATTAATTACTTAAATTTTAGGATCTTGAAGACGATCGTTTTGAAATTATGAAAGAAAAAATTTTGGAAATAGTTCATGAAGATGCAATGTCTGTTATGGGATTTACTTCAGCAAATATGCAAAGATGTTTTGCAATTAAACCTCAAATTAATGAATTGTTAGATATTGCTCGACAAGCTTACTGTGAATTAATTGATGACATGCAATGTACGTGATTTTCTTAATTTGCTTTTTATACATTCTTCACCTTAATTTATTTTTTATATTAATTTGAGAATTAAATTAATTTTAATATTTAAAATTGTTAAAGCGATGGTGTTTAAATTGGGTGAAAAATATAATTTCCCATTGGCTCTTGGATGTAATATGACGTATGGTTATCACATTCAAATGAATATAACAAAATATAATTTTAATGAAGAAAATTTACCTAAAGAATTTATAATGGTAAATATTATTAAAATTTATTTAAATATTTGAATTTATTACTTAAATATTTTTTTTTGTTAATTTAGCTTCAAAAGCAAAGAAATTTAGTACTTATGACGGTTGAACCACTTGTTGTTCTTGGTACTCATTGTAGAGATGCGTGTGAAGAAATTCATATTATGAGTGATATGTAAGTAATACTTAGGGTGTGCGAATAGTTCTAACTTACGAATTATTCGTAAGTTTTCAAATAATCCAAAACTTTCCGAATTGTTTTTCGAGTTTTTCGAATAATTCAAATTTTTGTCAGAGGTAAATTAGAACTTAGGAACGAATCTACGAAAAAATTATTTTGGTTACTTCAATAATTAAGCTCTCGATTAAATAAAAATTGAACATTTGAAATCTGACCAAAATTTTCTTGGTTCGAATCGAGTAATTTGAAAAGTTACAAATAATTCAAAAACTTTTTGATGATTCTAAAATTGACGAATAATTTGAAAAGATTCAAATAATACGAGAAGATTAGAATTATTCGAATTAATTATAAAAATCTCAATATTTTAATTGTGAAAATTTATTTTAAATATAGAATAATGTCTGAAACATTGAATGAAATAAGAAATCACATCGGCTGTTTGTTTTATCTTAATGACAATATTGCAGAACTTGACTTGATATTGTCTTTATCACAAATAAGTTCAATATCTGATTACGTAAAACCAACATTTGACTCAGAACTTGAAGTCCGTAATTCAAAACATCCTGTAATGGATATACTTGGAGTAGAACCTGCAATACCCAATGACATAATTGCTTCTGTCTATTACAATTTTCATAATATAACTGGTCCAAATATGGGAGGTAAAACAATTTATTTAAAACAAATTGTTCTTTTGCAAATAATGGGACAAATGGGATGCTATGTACCCGCAACAAAAGCTAAGTTCCGTGTTGCCGATCGTATTTTTTGTAGGCTTGGAGTTAGAGATGATATTGAGTACAATGCATCAACTTTTATGCTTGAAGTAAATAAACTTTTAATTTTTAAAACTCTTTATTTTTATGATTATTATTGATTTATCATTAAGTGATTATTTATTAATTTTGCAGATGAAAGAAGCGCAATACATTTTGCAATCAATTACTCCACAGTCATTAGTTATTTTAGATGAATTAGCTCGAAGTACTACAGTCGAAGAAGGAGCTTCGATTGCTTGGGCAATATGTCGACAACTTTTAAAGACATCAGCATTTATTTTTAATGCTACTCATTTTTTATATTTACTGAAAATCGTTGATCTTTATCCAAATGCTACAAAGTAAGATATTGAAATTTAAATTTACATTAATAGAATATACTTAAGGGTCCTTCAAAAAAGCTGACACACCTGAATGTTGTAGTGCATATCGAAAAAAAAAATTTCCTCAAAGTTTGAGCCTTTATTATTAATTTTAAGTACTTCCTTTTTTATTTAAAATTTTACTGAGTACTATCCTGAACAGTAGTGGATACAGTCTAGATAGCATATGCAGTACTGTCTAAAATTTTTTTTTTTACAGAAAGTACTCAGTACTACCCAGAGAGTAGCCACTACTATTTTTTTTCCATGTATCAGCTCCGAAAGTCAATTTTTATACTTTTTTCATATATTTTTGCTTATAGTGAAAAAATGGCTCATCTTACGAAAAATATGCATAGTATATTTGAGGGAACTTTTTTTTCGATGTGTACAACAATATTCAGGTGTATCAGTAAAAAAAAAAAAAAAAAATAGTCGATTTTTTGAAGCACCCTAATATGCATGTATTTGATTTAAATAAAATATATTATTTAATTTTAGTCATTACATGGAAGCGATTTTAAAAAATGAAAATGATATTGATCAATCAAGATTAGTTTATACTCATAAATTAAAGCAAGGTATCTCTACAATTGATCATTATGGAATAACATTAGCAAGATCATCAGGTTTACCAGAAAACATTATTACTGAAGCTCAAAAACTAGCATTACAAATATCTACAAATTTAAAGGTATTAATTTAAATTAATATTTTTTTATTATTATTATTTAAATAGTCGTTAAATTTTAACTTAAAAAAAAATAAAAAATTAATTACTAAATTATTTACAGCCGACAGAAACAAATAGTGTAAGTGAGCGTCAATGTAACGTAATTACTCAACGTAAAATAAACTATGACTCTTTGGTAGCAATAAACAAAGAATTTTTGAAAGAGACAGTTGATACTGGTTATATTTATCAAATAATGAAAAATATTAAAATAATTGATTACACTGATTGTGAACTCGTTGATCCTAATGAAAAAATTTCATTAATGTCTATTATGAAAAAAAAACAGACAACTGATAATCGTGAAAATGAAACTACTAAACCAGAATCTATGGATCAAAATCAATTTAAAAAACCTAGAGCTGTTCCTCAGTCATACACCATCAAAGAACAATCAATGCCCGATCAGGAGAACATTCAACCAGGGAAAAGATTGACAGTTCCTGTGACATCAGTATCAGAAGCTTCGCAGCCTAAAGTTCCTAAACTTGGAGCACCATTAAAAACTACTCCTCAATTATTTAAACAATCAGCCAATGTAAAGCCTTTGTCAGAACGAAATTATTACAATAAAAGTATTGATTCGCCTTTAGGGTCATCTGATAAGAGTAAGAAAATACTTAGGAATCCTTTCTCTGATTCTGATTCACCTCTTTTTATACCAAAATCACAACCAACTGTATTTAATTCATCACAAAATAATTATCGAGCTGAATCAGGATCAGATATATCAGCAAAAGATAAATCACGGCTCACTGTCTCAAAGGTGGATCCACGATATCACGTTCCTAATCAGTACAACGGAGTACAGGAAGCATTTAAACAAATAAGTTTATCTCCTGATAGTAAACGTAAGAGACAAGAATCTTCTCAAACATCATTTGGGGAAGAAATAACTTCATCAACTACCCGAGCTGATAATTTGTTAGATAGTTTAGCGATACCCAGTACTTCAAAAAATACTTCAAGAAAAACTGATATTACATTATTTAAAATTGATACACCGACTAGTAAAATTCCTGAAGAATATTGTTATATGCGTCATATATTAAAAAATCCACCATGGGAAAATAAGATTGACTTGTTGGAATCCAATGAGTTAAAAACTTCATCAAGTAAAAATGATAACTTTTTTTTCACTTCAAAAATTGTTACGAGAAACGCAAATCTTGTGGCCAACGATCGTAAAAATATTAAAAAAATTTTAAGTAGCTCAACTTATGAATCAGCTTTGGGGTCGCCATTAAAAGATATAATAAGTCCTATGGAGCATTCTGAACTGATGCCTTCTGGGCCTTCAATGCTTCAAAAAACAGATAAACAATCAAATCTACATGCAAAAGGTGATAATAATCAACAACTATCACCATGGGAAGATACGATTGACTTATTGGAATCTGATGAATTGAGAACTGCATCAAGTAAAACTGATAACTCTTTTTCAACTTCAAAAATTGTTACGAGAAACGCAAATCTTGTGACAAACGATCGTGAAAATATTGAAAAAATTTTAAGTCCTATGAGTTATTCTGGACTGATGCCTTCTGGGCCTTCAATGCTTCAACAAACAGATAAACAATCAAATCTACATGTAAAAGATGATAACAATCAACAATTATCACCTGCTACGTCTCAAACGTCAATAGAAACAACTGCGGCTCGCACTCTCGCTCGTCGCAAAGAAGCTGAAATTTTTAAAATGATTGAAGGCGACGCTTTTGATGAAAAAAGTTTTATGAATTCTATTAAAACTCATGTCAGCATTGATTCTGATTAATTTGATTATTTAATTTATTTAAAGATTATTAATTCTTAATATTTATAATTATTTCAAATAATATATCGATTTTCCAAATAAAAAAAATTAGTTCACTGGATTTTTTAGATTCAAAACAATTCAAATTTATTTTTAAATAGTAATTTTTCAGAAATGTATTAGCGTATTTATTTGTTCAAATAAAACAAAAAACAAAGTTTTGATATCTATTATTGGCAGTTATATTATTTATTTAATTAATAAAAAGATCCTGGATTCTTTCTGAAATGAATAATATAATTCTTACAAAAAAGAAGTATCGGTAATAGTAAATGTGTAAAGAGCAAAGGATGCCGAGAGCATTACATTTTGGAACATATATATTATCTAACGTCCTATATTAGAATCACGGGCCATAGTATTAGTTATTTAAATATTAGCAATCAATCAAAGTAATTATGACTAAAGATAGATGTGAGACAACACGTTAGTTACCATGGAAATTAATGTGATTGCTTAGTTACCAAAGATTTTTTAACTGAGTCGATATTGGATAGTGTTATTTCGGATAGGCTTGTAATTGAATAGAGAAGTTTCGGAGTAGAGTTTGAGCTTGAGGATCCTGCTTAAAAAGTCCGATCAATTCTTGTAACTGTATATAGTGGTGATGTAGTCCTAGACTTAATTATGACACTTCTCATAGAAATCATACATTCCTGTAAAATCTCTATGGGAATTTATGAGAATCTATTAGAAACTGCGAAATTTTATAAACAAGGGAGAGTAGTTCTGGATAGATATTTTTTAGAGTAATCAATTCAAGGATAGTTTTGTTTTATGATTGATATAGGGTAGAATTATCATTTTTGGGAACTTTAGGGCCAGTTTCGGGCATTTGAAAAATTAATATAAAATAACTTGTAAAAGACGCAATGATGTAATTAATTTTTAAAATGTGTACAAGAGAGATACAGGAAAAGAAAATTATGGAAACGGTTCCCATAATTTTGTGAAATTTTTTCCTATACCATCATAAGAACTACGGCCATAAATTATGGGAGGTTCCTATAATTATAGGAATGGTTCCCATAATGCAATTGAAATAGTTCCAATACCATTAGAAGAACCATTCATATAATATTATGGGAATGATTCCCCTACTATCATGAAAATATTAATTTAAAGAAAAATGAAGAAATCACTTTTACAATACACAGAAATATTATTAAATATAAAAACAAAAATTCAAACATTGAAAAAAAAAAAAAATTAGTTATGTACACTCACAGTTTATTATATTTTTGATCATAAACTTGAACATTTTTCATTTATTCGTGCATGAAAGTTATCTCTGTATATATACTATAGTAAGGGTAATTATCAGCTTAATTTAGTGTTTCATAGAAATTTAGCGTCGGAGAAACTTCATTTGAATGTCTCCATATCATGAGGGAAATTTCTATACTATTTTGCAAAAAAACATAGTGTGATATTAGGTTACATGCGTATGTGACTTTGTAAACAAACATTTTATTGTTATATTCTATTTAGGCTCGGTGTATAATTATAAAAAAATAATAATTTTTATGATCCTGAAATCAAACAGTGTTTTATCTCGTAAAGTTATCTATTAGTAATAGAGAAAAGCTGTTTTTTTTTGTCGTATTCAACATTCACTCAAAATGGTATGCACTTTAATTAAATATTAGTGACTAATTTTATAAATTATTAATGATATTATTCATTTTTTAGGATTAGTTGTATATAAAAGGGATGCTTACTGAGCCAATAATTTTATGATCACTTTTTTCTTTATATCAGAGCATTAATAAATAGATGTAATTAAATTACCAAAGCAATTGTATGCTAACTTAACTATACAAATAGTTATTGTGAATTTAAAAAATCAATAATAATTGTGAATTTGCTCCAAGTACTTATAAAAATAAAAGAATTGTTATCAATCGGTTAATTGAATGAACTTTTGAAGAAACTTTTGCAGCGTTAACTTGATGCTCCTTTATTATTTCGGCTAACACCAATTGACTAAAATCTGAAAGTAAATTATTCAAATTTACTTAAATTCGAGTAACACTGTGATTGATAATGGAAGTCCCAAATCACGACAATGTGCCACTCTGTATCAATAATTCCATCAAAAAATGTAAGGATGTTGATAAACATTACATCAATTCTGACCATAAATTTATTGAGCACGTGTTAATATCTATCGCCAACATATTAATATACTGGCATATTTTTTTTATTTAATCACATCACAGCAAATCACATTAACTTTTCACAACAATTATTTCTTGGTATATTTAATTTTGTTATCACTATTCAAATATAAAAATATTTTTCTATATTTTTACCCATTTTTATTGTTTATAGTTTATTAACTATAATATAACTAACTTTTGCTCATTATTTGACAGTCAAATTGAGGCAGATACCGGGGGACACAAAATCCTTTGTGAAAGCGAGATACATCTTTAGGATTTCTATGATTCGCGCTGGTCTATGCTAAACGAGTTAATCTATTGATTGCCATTGTGTCTATGGATAATCAGATGATCTACCCTGGTAATAATGACGTCAATGATACCATGGATGTCTGTCCACAAATTACTCCTGTCAACGATACATTCTGTCTGTAAGTATAATCTTTCTTGAAATTACAATGCATACCACTGTTGAGAAGAAATATATTCTATATTCTTATCTCAGTTCTAACTTAATTCTTACTACATTAATAAACTTATTGCAAATATTTATAATTTATCTTTAATAAAACTCGAAATTAAAAAAAAGTAATTTTATCTGAACAGATCAATTATTCATTTTTATTTTGTTTTACCCTAATTTAGTTTATAAAACATAATAGATATTATCAAATTAAAACATAAAATAAAGAGGAAATGTTAATATTAGTTGATTTGGGATTACAAGGGTTAGGTTTTGAAACCAAGTCATCAATTTGTAGCCAATGATTGTTGATCGATCTTGTATAAGCTACATAATGACCGACGCTATTCAAATATACTGGTGGCACAAACTCTACTAAACCAAATAATAAGTAATTTTTGTCAAGTATCTTTAATTTTGTCGGGGTACTTGCCAAATTCTCAGTTAAACGTTGATTATTATGAAGATTTGAGAGAGAAGTCGAAGGTATGTAAAAATGACTTATATCTAAGCATATAAATGCATTAATAAAACTAGATTTTTGACCAGAGTTTTGTGAACACAATTTACAGTAGAGTGATGATTCTTCTTTCAATGCATCTGAAACATTGTCCTGTAACTTTGTAACGGGGTAAAATTTAATTTATCATCAAGGAAAATCGTGGTTTCCCACGGCTGGTCAGTTACCCGAGCCGAAACCCCAAATAAGTACCCGTTAGAGTTTTTCGACTTGTCGCCGGGTGCGCTAATTAAAGAAGCTCGGACTTCTGTCCCAAAATTAATTAAGTGGGGAGGCCATTTTCCGGAAGTTTCCGAAAATGGCCGAGCTGAAAATATATAACAACAGGACAGCCGCAAAATCGAGAGAGAGTCGGTCGAGCCGACAAGCCTAACGGACGTCCATCTGCCGTGAGCCTTCTCCAGAAGACCGGAAACCAAGGAAAGACCAAGGGAAGCTAGAGAGACGCCAACAGTATCATCCGGTGAATAAGTGTTAAGTTTAATGTTAATATCGAAGGGCTGTGCATATATTAATTCTCGGCAGGTAAGCCAGAATTATTAAATTAATTTACATTGAGAGTAAAATTATTAGAAGTATTAACAACTTTGTGTCTTGAATAGAGCAAATTCTCGGCAGAGAGGCCAGAATTTTGAATTATTTTTATTATTTAAAATACTTATTATTATTTAATAATTAAAAACGACGGGATTAATTAATTACAATTAACTAATAACAGCCCAAAATTAATAATTTTATAATTAATTTATAATTACTAATAATTAAGATTGGAAAAATTTCTCGGCGTGGAGCCAGAAATTAAATTGGTTATAAGCCAAAATTTATTATAGTTTAATTAATAACAATTAATAAGAAAATATATACATAAGAATTAGTGAGACTAAGAAAATTCAATAATCAAGTGCTGTGAAAAATAGTGAGAAAATATTGAGAATTTAAATAAACAAAAGTTGAAGAGAATAAATTGGTGTCAGTAAAATCAGTAAAATTTTGTAATGAAAAATCTAAAGTTTAACGCAAAGAAAAGACGCGAAATAGAGAGAGGTAGCGTCAGTTACTCGAGTTAGAAAATTTACGGAAAATTATTAAAAATTAATTAAATGATTATATATAAGAGAAAAATAAAAAGTAATTAAATTAAGTAACCTAAAATGTTAGTGAGAAAAGAAATAAATTAAATTCTGTGTGTGTGAGAATTAAGTCCAGTGGACAGAACCAAGAGAAAGATAAGCTCAACGTGTGTGTGTGTGTGAAATGAAATAATTCCAGGGGAATTTTTAATTAAATATTTTGGGAAATAATTAGATCCAGGGGATCTGGCAAGTTGCCTAGTTGTTTAATATAAAGTCCAGGGGACAAGATTTAATTAAGATCCAGGGGATCAGGCCGGTGGCCAAAGTTAGTATAATAAGTCCAGGGGACTAAATTTAATTAGATCCAGGGGATCAGGCCAGGGGCCAATTTTTATATAAAGTCCAGGGGACTAAAGATTTAATTAAGATCCAGGGGATCAGGCCAGGGGCCAATTTTATATAAAGTCCAGGGGACTAAAGTTAATTAGATCCAGGGGATCAGGCCAGGGGCCAATTTTATAATTTAATTTATAAAGTCCAGGGGACTAAGTATTGTAATAAAGTAAATATAAGTGAAATAAAACCCGGTGGGTAAAATTGTTTTGAGATAAATAAAATTTGTAAATTATATTAACAAAATATTGTGCAATAATTTTAATTCCTCATCCTATCTTACTCTCATAAAATTCAACGACCCTGAAATTAATTTAATATAACATCTCCGGTTCTGGAAGGCCGAGTCTTATCTTCCAGTGGCGCCCTTATTAACAACAATTAATAAAGGGGCCAAACTTGGCAAGGTTGAAAATTACCCTGTTACAACTTGACTATTCCACTCTGCCAGACTTTTTTTGCTGATATGCTTAATGTTGCAAATTTTTTTATTGATTTTTCTTTTGCATAAATGGTTTGTGCAAGTAAACTCTACAATGCTTGAATTCCATGGAAATTTATTTAATAGTCGCTGCATTAATACGTTGATATCATCCGCACAATTTATTGTACCACTTTGACCCGGATATAAAGTAAATGATAATTCGATCCTTTTTTGATAAAATGGTGCTAAAGCTCCAAACTGAGCATAATGTGTAATACATGAAAAAAAAACTCTTGAATTGACTCTGTGAATCGATAAAATTTAAAAAATTTTGAAAGTTCAAGTACCCAAATGACAAAATTTCACACAAACTATCAAATCCGCACGTATTATGTAACATATATTTAGATTTGTTAACTGTTCGTGTTTTTTTGATACTACCATTTTCAATAAATTGTTTTTTCTTTTTTATTTGAGATAGTTTTTTATTAGCAATATTTTCGTGAAGAGTTTTAACATCAGGACATGGAGTTACATATTTGCCTCTTCTTTTACTAACTGTTGGCTCACAATGCACGATTTTCCGTTTTGTTGGTAGTTTTTCAGTTTTTAAATTAAATTTTTTAGGTGATTCTAATATAATACTAAAACTATTGTCACCGTTTTGAGTGAAAGAAAGTGCGTTGGAAATCGATGAAATTAAGATATTTTGCTCATTTTTTTCTGGTGTAGATTGATGTAATGGAGATTTTTGATACGAGTCTTGTATCTTGTTTTCAGACATTAATTTAGAAACGTCAGATATTAATAGCAAAGAATTGCAATTTTTTTCAGTTGAGAAGTGAAGGGTCCAAAATAGGTAAGTCTGCATGCTTTTTTACAGGTGTCAAATCAGCCAATGAAGAATTCGACGCCATTAAATCACCTATAGAAGTGGGAAGAGAACTAATTGAATTAGTTATTAGATAATTGTCATTCGAAGGTTGAGTTTATGTTTTCGTCAATGTCCAGTTTGTTTTTCCAATTTTCACGAGCATTCAATACATCATTATTTATTTTATTTGCTTTAGTACTGTTCTTCATATTAAATTTTGGTTGTAATAAAGATTTTTGTTTATCAAATTTAGATCTAGCTTCTATCATCCGGGCTGTCAATGATCTCATGTGTTTTATAAGTATTTTAATTATACTACTAGGCCGATGATTATTTAAAAACTCTTCTTCAACTGTCCTAAAATAATTTTCTGATCTTGCAGATGTTGGAGCACTAATATCCGAGTCAAAAATTGCTAGCATTACATTGGTCCAAGCAGGAAATTTTTTAAATAAACGTTTTAATTCTTCCAGAATTACGGGAAAATGGTATGAATTAATATCATCGAAACTCACTGATCCAAGATCCAACTTTGTATTACTAATACATGCCTCTTTAGCAAGATTATCAATAAAATTTTCAAGTTCCTGGCCACTTGTTTCCTCTTTATCATCATCATTACAAGATAAATGTTCATCACATTCTTTTTCTTTGCCACAAAAGGTTGTTTCTCGCATGCTTTTATAATTAATACTACTATCAAATTGAAAAGTTTCTATTTTGGATAAAATCCACTGAATATCTTTTTTACAGCCATGACTATTTTGACAGATTTTAAAGACTGCTGTCATTAATTTTTTCAGTTGATCAAAACAATCAATCGTACTCATTAATCCAATGACACGTAAATAAAAATCTTTAGTACCTGGTTTCGCGTTTGTAAAACATTTTAACGAAGATATCCAGTGAATTAAATGCGCGATATCAATTCTTAAATACGGTTTTGACATAGACTGACGCTTACCAATTAAATATTGATAACAGCATTCTAAATATTCGCCGTAAGTCTGATTATTTGTCGCTAAATAAATCGCGTTCTGTAAAGATTTTGATATGTTAGTCACAATATCCTGTGAAATGTGGGCACCACTAGAAATCCATTCCCGAAGCCACGTTGTGATAATTATGGTATCGTGGCGTTCCGAAAGTATCTGACATTCTGGAACAATTAAATCATCTATGTGAGTTACAACTTGATAGAGGAATATTGGTCCATTTGAAAGACGTCCATCATAAAATATTTTCCGTGCTAGACTTCCAGTTGCGTCTATCGAAACGATAGGGCTCAATTTAAGTATGTCGTTATACACATCAATCTGCTCGATGCTCCAATAAAATGCAAAAAAATTATCAAAGCCCGTTTGTCGTAACGTAGAACAAAATTCAGCTTCATATTTTATCCGATTTAAATTTTCCCATAAATTTCCCTGTATCCCAAAATCTTCATTTTCAGCTTCTTGTTTAATTTCGTTTAAGACCTTATAGTCCGGTCAAAATAGACATTCTAAGATACGAAAACTTCCAACAAGCTCAAAATACGTAGAGTTGTTCAAAACATGTTTAGAAATAATGTTGCAAAATTCCGGATCGTTCCAGTGGTAGGAAAAAAATTTACATGAGGTCAAAGGTCAAAAAAATGAGTTTTTCGTGATTTTTGCCAAAACGGTAAGTTTTATCGCAAAATTACCTCAGACAAAAATTGTAGATTATAAAATTTTCTATGAAAAAGGTATCAGTACTTTTTTTCCTAAAAGCCACCATTTTTAAGATACAACAATTCCAAAAGTTATAACCGTCATAATATGCACACATTTCCACGCCACCTCTGAGGTAGTGTACGTAGCGCGTTTTTTTTATCGTGGTTTCCCCAGTAGGCCTATTCCACTGGTCTGTTATGTTGTGAATTTGCCGAATTTTAAACTATTGCATAATATTAGCAAGGGTTGGAAATAATAAAAGTGATGTTAATTAAAAAAAAAAAGTACCGAAATTTATTCATCTGATTCATATCCTTCCAATGTCTCTTCTTGATGTTCTTCATTTTCTTCTTCTTCTACTTCGTCTTCTTCTTCTTCATTCTGAGCAAAATCAAATTGCGTCAATAGTGATGTATCGCATGCCTCCTTGTTAATATCAAATGGATCTTCCGTTTATGACTCAACATTAGAACACGACTGGCCTTGACAATGTGTACATGCCAGAGAACAAAACAGTCCAACTTTTTTACAACCACATTTAGCACTGCACCCCTTTTTGCAATTGCAAAAGATTGTGTTTAACAGTTTCTCTGGCGCAGGTGGGAGTAAAGTTTGAATCGGTTCTAATGTGTTGTCGACCAACCTCCAATCCCAGTCTTTTGGGTCTAGCTGATAACCAAGCCACACTTGAACTTGGTAATATACCCGGAGAAGATGTTGATGAGCAGCAACTGAGGTTGGAGGAAGATAAGCTAATTGTACTTGTTTCTTATTCCGAGTGTTTTTAACGAGAGATGCATAACGATACTTGTCTAAGCAGGTAGTTTTTTTAGGAGCTCTGTACATAGAAAGACGAAAACGAATTCCATTGGTAATCACTTCTTCTGGGGTTGAATCATTTTTTTTGAAAACTTCAGCACATCGAACTAAATCTCGTTTCTCAAACATTTTGAAAGCTGTTATTTTACCCCTTCTGTAAAATGCTGAAGTGGTATCACAGCCAGTTATTGCATGTAAAAATAATACATGATTTTGGCACTTTGCAAAAGTAGATAAATAAACAACAATAGTTGTACCTGTCAAATTATATTGCTCTATTGCTGTTTCAATAATTAGTACATCGGCATCGTTCTTAGCTTGTTTAACCAATATATTTTCAGCAATGAACTTTTCTGTCAACATAGAAATAAATCGAGACTTGTTGTGACTATTTGTAAGAAATTTTTGTTGGCTGGTAGGAACTGTCATATGTTCATCGAATAAAATATCAGAAGATGAAGATGTTGCTAAAGTTCGACGCCGTTGTTCTGAAGCTTTAATATTGTTTGTGGAATCATTATAACCATCAAATACGACAGTAACTCTGGAACCAAAATGTCGACGTACATACAAAACGTATTTATCAAAAATAATGTTGAATGTTTCTTCGCTATCCCACACAACAGGGTGTAGCAAGTATCCTCCGTCAATGATATATGTCGCATTAGTGTTATTAATATCAACATTCACCTTTTGAAAACAATCGTATAAAGCAGACTTTTGCGTTTTACGCATCCCGATGTCATCAAACAACGATAGAGGGTAGGGAGCCAATTCATATTCAAAATATTTCTCAATTTCATAACCACTTGTATTATAGATGAGTTATAATATAATTGCTTAGGCAATTTGATTACATCCGCTTATTAATATTCCGGTATAAATAAAAAAGTGATCATAAAATTTGTGGCTCAGTTAGCATCACTTCCATACACAAGTAATCCTAAAAAATTAATAATTTCATTAGTAATTTCTAAAATTAGTCACGAATATTCATATGAGTCTGAATGTAACAGACATCAGACAAATTTAAAATTATAAATAAATAGAGTAAATAATTTAAAAAAATTCACTTATTAATTTTTAAATTTATCAAATGTGGATTTTTTTAAATTTTATTTTATCAATTATTTATTCTGGTTATTAATAAGTTTAAATTTGTCTGATGTTTGTTACATTCACACGCATATATTTAATTAAAGTGCATACCTTTTTTGAGTGAATGTTGAATACGACAAAAAAAACAGCTTTTCTCTATTACTAATAGATAACTTTACGAGATAAAACACTGTTTGATTTCAGGATCATAAAAATTATTATTTTTTTATAATTATACACCGAGCCTAAATAGAATATAACAATAAAATGTTTGTTTACAAAGTCACATACGCATGTAACCTAATATCACACTATGGCTTGTCCTCATAAAAACGACAATCAAATTGTCGCGACGATGACGTCACAACAGTCATTCACAGGTTAAAAGGTGCAAAATAATTATTTATATCATTAATTAATTAAAAACGGTTTTATGAACAAAACAATTATCAATTCTTATAGATAAAAGGATGAGCAATTTTTTGGCAGCAATTAAGGTCCAAATAAGTCTTTACAATTAGAGATAATTGGAAATTTTATTTTGATTTTTTAATTATGATTAATTAATTAATTATTAATTATAGCAGTAGAGCAATTGTTTATATCGAAAGAGCAATTCATGAGCAATTTTTTGGCATTTAGTTTTTCGAAAAAAATTAATTTTTGGCCTCAACTTGTTTATGGTATTCAATCATTTTGAAAAAAAAATTTGAATTTTGTAGTATAGATTTTCGACACCAGGGAGCGCTTTCATCAAAAAAAAAGTTGGAAAGGGAAATCCTAAGAAAATCCCCTTAAGGTTTTTTATTTGTGATTATTAGTAATGTCATTTTTTTACTAAAATGTTATTAAAAAATATGAAAAAGTGTTGTAATAATAAAATAATTATAGTTAAATATGATTAAAAAAATATTACATTTTAAAACATAACACTTGACAATGTATACTATGTGATTATTGATTAGAATAACATAATTTAAATTGATTATAGACCAATAGGTTATCTTACGGTTAATAATAATAAGATAATGTCAATATTCATTAACTACAAGTGAAAAAAAATTACTTATCACATAAATAAGTAATTATTATTATTTTTCTTAATTTATTGTAAGAATTTACCCGCAGTCTCTATAGTAATTATATCAAAATATCAACTTATATTACAACTCTAATTACTTCGTGACTAATCAATTGTTTTTTTGTAATTTTTTCTGTTTAGATTTTTAAAAAAAAATTTTTAAAATGCTAACAGAACAATCATCGGATACAATATCTCTATCGATTGATTCATTACCACTTGGTACTCAGGGTTTTCTTATTTTTCATGATGGTCGTACGTTATTAGTGACAGGTAAGATTTTATTATCATTTAAATTTATATTTTTAATTATTGATTTAGAGTCCATTAAATA
The DNA here is from genome assembly GCF_026212275.2 of Microplitis demolitor. Lineage (NCBI taxonomy): Eukaryota > Metazoa > Arthropoda > Insecta > Hymenoptera > Braconidae > Microplitis > Microplitis demolitor. The sequence continues at coordinate 15,922,602 of NC_068547.1, read as the reverse complement.
ATTGAATGTTTCATTAATTAATTTTAAAATAAATTTTTCATGTTTAAATAATTATCTCCCATTAAAAACTCTTAACTTCTTTTATCTGAATTAGAAATATGATACGTAGATATTAATATTTTGCATTGGCTTGATAATTTATTTATGTTTTGTATGAAAAATAAACTTTTTAATATTTATAGAACACAATGATGATTTATCGGAATTTTTATCGACGCCAGTGACATTAGTTCAATCAAATGATATCCAGTCTAAGTTACCAAATGGCAATTCATCAATTAATTCAGTAATTATACATTTAATGAATACTTAAATTATTTTTACTTATTATAGTGACCCTTATTTTGAGTATTTTAGAATTTTTTCACGATAGTCCTAATTCGGTTCCAAATTAAAAAGAAATTCCTGTCAAATGACAGTTGTTAATTTTAATATTAACCTGGCCCACACAGCTAAAGTTTTAAATAGAAAATACGTGTTATATTGCTTATGATTTAGCTATTTTTTTGACTAAGTAAATGTTGATGTTAAAATTTGAAACTTGACACATACATTCCTTATACTATCAAGTATAACTTGGGAACTTGCAATTTCATTTCATACTCAATTTTTTGATTTATGATTCATATAAAAGTCCACTTGTTACCAGATTTTTGGAATTTAAATTAAATGAGTCAAAATTCATATAAATCCATAGAATTTTCTTATAGAGAGCCCATGTTTCCAAAATATCTCTTGATACTCTAAATTAAAAAAAAAATGCAACAGAATTATATGAATTCTGAGTCATTTAATTTAAATTCCGAAAATCTAGTAAAAAGTGAAATTTCGCATGAATCATACATCAAAAAATTGAGTCTAAAAACAAATCGTTAGTTTTTAAGTTAAACTTGATAGTATAAGGAATGTATGTGTTAAGTTTCAAATTTTAACATCAACATATACTTAGTCAAAAAAATAGCTAAATCATAAGCGATATAACACGTATTTTCCATTTAAAACTTTAGCTGTGTGGGCCAGGTTAATATTAAAATTAAGCACTATAATTTGGCAGGAATTGTTTTTTATCTATTTATACCTGATTTAGGACTATCTTGAAAAAAATTCTAAAATACTCAAAACAAGGACCACCTCAAAACATTTATACGTTCGTGATAATTGTAATATTTATACAATAACTTTTTTTTTTTAGTCAGTAGTTCAAGTAAATTTGGGGAATTTAATAAACGCAAATAATTTACAACAAACGTTAATTCAAAATCAGACAAATGTACCAATTCATGTTGACTTCAATGAAGATGCTGATGCTGAAATCATTCCAAAACAGTTTGATAAAAATAATACATTTGAGACCAGTGTTAGTATGTTTAATAATAATGATAGTTTTATTGAGGAATCGAGAATATATATACCAATTTTAAACAAAACTGTAAAAAGACCGCGTCCTGGAAGACCACGAAAAGGTGCTGTCGCTCCATCAGATGTAAGAAACAAATTTTAATTACGTTTTGTAAAATTAAAATTTTATTTTATGAATATTTTATTTATTAATATTAATTATTTTATTACAGTCAGCTAAAATAAGTATTAAATGTGAAATATGTGGTGAAGAATTTGAAAAACCAATGCATTATCGCAAACATATGAAACATCATGGTGAAGAAAAATCGCATCGTTGTCCAAAATGTCCAGCGTCTTTTAATATACCCGTAAGTTGTGAATATATACATTTTATAATTCAATATGATAAAAAATTACATCAAGTAATTTTTAAAAGAAGACACAATCTATTAATTCTGTATGTTATTATGTTTATAGACAAATTTCACGCTTCATATGGCGACGCATAATTTAGGGGAACCAAAATGTCCAGAGTGTGGCCGAAAATTTGCACGAATGGCCAGTCTTAAATCTCATTTAATGTTGCATGAAAAAGAAGAACATTTATTTTGTCAGGAGTGCGAGGATGTATTTCCAACAAAAGTAAGTACTTACTATTATTTTATTATTATATATTTATTAGGAATGTGCGAATAACAAACTTACAAATTTTTGTAAAGATTTAAGTGAAATTATTTTTACAATTCATCACATGTAAGTTCTAAATTAAATATCAGAAATTCAAATTTCATTCAAATAATTTAAAAGTTTAATCGACTAGCTAAAAATTCTGAAATATTCGATTCTATTCGAAGTCATTCGCTCATCCCTAGTATTTATTTGAAATCTTACATTATAAAAGTAAAATTAAATTAGTTAATGATTTATTTTATAAATATTAAAATAATACTGCAAGCATTTTATCATTTTAATTTTATTTAAATTATTGCACTCCACTTATTTTTACATCAGTCGTAAATATTTATTATTATTACAAACGAAAATTCGTAATATAATAAATTAGAGCTGATTCTATAAAATTGACAGACTTGTATGTAATAAAATAATATCGTGAAACCCACAACTGAAAGAGAGACATCACTTAGATGTAGTTGGTCCACTGGGAGTTTAAACATTCCATTCTTAAAGCGATTGTGCTTTAAGTGGAAATTCTTCCGGTTCTCTCAGCACATTTGATTATCGCAAGTGTCCCTCAAAAAGGTCTTAGTATTCTAAACTTTAACGATAAACTGAGATAAATTTTTTTTTTTTCTGATAAATTTATAAATAGCATCTAAATATTTTATTCTACTATTTCAAATAGACCGTGGGTGATTCCTTGACCTCACGTGTCCTCTCTCTTATCTTTATTTTTAATGAAACAACAGTTATATTAAATCGATATACATTTTCTACTATCATTAAATAATAACTACAACTGTGCAGCATTCAATAATAAATAAATTTTTCACTAGTATTTGTTTTTTATTTACTATGTATTAATGATCAATGAAATCGTCCTTCGATATATCAAGGATAAATATATTGTACGATAAATATTTGCGAGAGTAAAAATGATTATTAAAAGTGGGCTATAGAATAACTACTCTAAGTAGGCGTAAAACTGACAGCGTACTTGTACAAATGCATTGTATTGCGTAACTAAATCGTATGATCTCACAGATCTTTAGAGAGAATGCTATGACAAATGTGTTATTATGTATACCCGACAAATTAACCAATTATTTAAATTAACACATTTTATTTTTATTACAATACTTATTGTTTATTTTATTTCTCTTTAGTAACAAATTATTATTATTTTTTAAGTAAATAAAAATAAAATAATCATTTGAAAAAACTGATTTATTTTTTTAACTTAAAATTTGAAAAGACAAATGTTTAGATTTATTACAGTATAGACGAAAAATTAAATACGAGTGTTTAAAACACATGTGTTCTATCCTCGGTCTCCAGGAATCAAGTCGTTAAATTTTATACCAGAGAAGATCGCCCCGGCTGTTACAACGAACAGAAGCTTTCAATTTTCGAAGAATCTAGTATACTGTTATACTACACTAAAAAAATATATATAATAAAAACAAAAGGAACAATTTAAATTTAAAAAAATATAAATAACTATGCGTTATATTTATATTTAATCCAGTAAAACTAAATAACTATAATTTTTAAAACAATCATTAACATTTCAGTCTTTATTTCTATATATCTCTATACTCGAGTGACATCATCCTCCCGGTAGGATGATCATAAAACACCGTGAGTGGCTGCTCAGCTGCTGTTCTAACACTTATGACATTAAATTATCACAATTTTATTTTATAAACTTTTTTTTTTTTAAATCTTAAAACCAAGTGTCAGTATCAATGTACTGTAATTTATATTAGAAGTACATTACAGTGTTACAGTTTGTTAAATATTTAATAAGTTGATAAATTAATTGATTGTTGGGTAATTAGTAATTAAAATAAATCCGTAACGATGAAGATAGTTAGTCAGTAGCGATGTGTGTCAACTAGTAAACTATGTTGGTGTTGTATTGGCGCGTGGGTAGTCGGCACGATTATTTTCTTAGGAGAATTACACACACCCTCGCCACTGTTATGTTGCCCGCATCAGCATCAGCATCACCAGCCGGACTCCAGTCAGTATGCCGCTAAATAATCTGTAACCGTCCCCTCATCTGTGCCGTCTTACATCTTAACATATTATATATATGTATAATGTATACATTTGTGTAGTCTTTGGTGTAATACGAGTGCGGTGAGACCTACGAGAGATTACCAACATATATATGTCCTTATTTTATTATTGTATTGTATATCATATAAGAGTTTAAGAAATAAACCGACCATGAAGAAGTAGAAGAAGAAGTAGAAGAAGAGGAAGGATAGAGGAAAAGAAACAAGTAGAAGAAGCAAAAGTTACTGAAGAAGTAGTTTACTGGAGCCCTTGTAGTGAAAAATAGGACCGCGTGACGTACACACGTGCTTTTTACCCCTGACAGATTTCTCATTCACGTGTTTATAATAATAATTATTGTTATTATTGTATTTTTATATAAAAGACATTAGTTTATTTATTTAATTTAGTAAATTATAATGAAGTGGATAGTGTTTTATATATATTTAGTGTTTAGTGATATCAGGAATTAATTTATTAAATAAAAAGTGCTGTGTTAAAAATAATTTAATGGGAAGTTTAGTTGTTATTGTTGTTAATTTATAAAAATAAATAAAAGAAATCAAGAATCATCATCATCTCTACAATCATTATCATTTTCATTAAGTTGTGTGTGGATTATGAGTTATCGCATATTTTGACCTCTTAATTATTATTTTGTTAATATTATTCAATCGGGTATGATTATTTTTAATTTTATTACACTTATTAAATATCAAACCGATGTTCATAATGATTTATTTTTAGTTACTATGGATTTTTAGTGCTATTGTTAATAAAAACAAAGTTTATGTAGTTTGAGAATAATTGAATTTTACGCTCTGTATTCAACAGGAAATAAATTTCTATTTCTAGTGTATGACCTTACAGTAAAATGTATATATCAAGAGAACGAGGATATTAATTTTTTTTTTATTGTTAAAGTAATGTCTGTTTTAGAAGATTGAATACATTTAAAAATATTTTTTTTAAAACATATACTTAACTTAATTATGTGTGGAGTTTAAAAGTTTGATAAAAGTCTCATCACTTATCGAAATAGCCAGTGCAAACGTCCGCTCTTTATGTCTTATCATTTTTTCCTCCATACTAATGAAAAATACTCTGAAGAGTATCACATTTCCATAGGATGTAATCTTCTTGACAAAAGCTTTGAGAGTTAACGAGTCCATCGAACTTGAATATCACTTCCTTTTCCATTGAATTCAATTATAAACTAGTCATTCATTACGATAGTATATCAATAGTAATAATAACAATATATAATTGTTTTATTTCTTTATTTAAACTTTCATTGTCATTGAAATTTTTATTTAAAATAATTCAATTTATTTTTTTTACTTCGAGTGTTAGAGTAAATTTTGGGAAAAATTTTTTTTTTAAATGACGTTTCTTAACAATTATCGGTGACTCGAGCAAAGAAGATTGCCGGTGTATTTAATAATGAATAATTATTTAAATTTATCAATTGTAATTATACTTAAAAAGATAATCATAAGATACATCTGTACCTCTGATCGTCATTCAAAACACCACGTGATCATATGGGGTCAAAAGCGAAAACTGGTTTCGGCCTATGGCGACGTCTCGGTGGCCAGATATTCGCTGACGTAACGTATGAGGTCGTTTTAATGGGGAAAAGGGTTTGGGTAGAAAGGACCCAGGACCAACGGAGGATCCGTCTTATATCCTTGCTTTTTAAACCTCGGTTATTTTTTATCCATAATTCTTTTTTTTTCTTATTTTCTTCTTTTACTACTTTCTTATATTAAACCTGACGGCAAACTGGCACGTATGCCGATGGAGAAGAGCTTTGTGTCGCCGGATGACAATTTCAAACGTTTCACATTCTTCTTTTCTCTCTCGCATCGTACATCACTCCCTTCAGTTTCAATATATATAATATGTTTTATTTTTATTTTGTTTATCTCATTTTATTATTCTATGCTGCTCGATACGAGAATGATGCAGACTAACAAAAAATTTTTTTTATTCCTAGTCTGAATAATTTCTGGTTATTTCTTGATTGTATGAGCCAGCTTTCATTTAATATGTAGAAAATAGTTTAAAAATATACTCGACTGTTTTAAGTTAAAATTTTAACGCGTACATACAACTGAATTACGTCTTGACGTAATATGTAACGTACCGTAACTCTTTAGTAAAGCGTTTTCTTATCGTTGGGTATGCGGTGTTAGATGTAAGGCAAACCAGCAAGACCTTTATAATAGCATTCACAGAGTACAAGTACTAACTATTATTTATATATGCACTCGATTGTACTTGAACTTCCTCTTTGGTAATAATAAAAAATATAAAAATTTATTTTAAATTGATTACATTCTGAAATATGTCGCGTGATTTCGCGCCATTTATTACAAGCTCTGACTTTTTAATCCGCAAGTTTTATTGTAAATAAATATATGGAAAAAAAAAAATTTATATAAATTGAATTGAAACCATTTATTTAATTAAACAGTCACTACATAATATTTTATTTTGTTTGTAAAATAAATTTAAAAAAAACTTAATTAAAAGTAAAAAAAGATTTTAATAAATAAAATAATTCTATTTGGTAACTTGTCTTGAAAAAAAAAAAAAAAAAAAAATTAATTTGAGTAAATAAAAATTTTGTTATCTTTCAATTATCAATACCGCTGCACAACCGTGCTTTTTTTTTTTTGTTTTAATGTTGTATTTTATGACTGCGGTCTTTTTGGGCCATTTTTTAACGCATGGTGAAAGTAATTGAAAATAAAAATAAAATACATTTAAAAATGAATAAATAATAGAGAGCTTGAGAGGTGTAAGCCTTTTAAAGACACTCGTGGACCTGATGATACGACCAATATTGCCGTGAAGTTGACGTAATGCTATATAATGGATGGAGGAGGATAAAAATGATGATGCAGGCCGCGAGAGAAAAATATAATCGTATGGCTGGTGCAATCGACGATGATCAGAGACGGCGGTTCATTCCGCCACGCTCAGATTCTTCCTCTTGCGCCGCTTTATGAGGGTTAATGGCATCTTTAAACTTCGCAGAAATTCGCGAGTAAATTATTTCATTTAAAAATAAATGCATACAAATTTTTTACTACTTTTTTTTTCACTTGATACTTTTTTTTTTCAACATCCTTAAATACGAGACCAACAAAAATAAAGAAAAAATGTTTAAACAATTATACACATTATATATATAAAGATTGTGATTAAAGACCTACTGAATAGTTATATCATATCTAAAATTATTGAGTTGTGATAAAAAGGAGTATGAAAAAAGAGGGGTTCGTTGCTCTCGTAAAATTTGTTGAGAACAACCGGTCAATTCTAAAGAACCCTATCATCTAATCTGTGTTAGTTTCGTTATTATCGTTAAAATATTTAAGAGTTGAACTTTCATATCGATAACCAGGCTATCATATTTTATTTTTAACTTGAAAAAAACCAAACAATTTAACAATAATAATAATAATAATAAAAAAAAATTAAAACATTACTCACGTTTATTCCAATTTCATCTGATAAATCTCAACTTTATAATTTAAATATGTCGATAAATAAATTAATCATACACTAGAATATATTGATAAATAAACTGAATCGTTGAACTTTACCGAGTTGCACGTGTATATACTTATAAAGCTCAGTTTATAGTTATATTAATAGGCAACTGCTATTAACCCTGAAACAGAATAACACATTTAAAAAAAGACTCATCAGGAACTGACGTAAATTCCATAGTTCAGTTTAACAATTGTTATTCATTCCATTAAATATTTTTTTAAATACTGTCACCAATTGTTATCATTTATTATAAAAAAAAAAAAATTTTAATAACTTATCATTAAACTAAATTATTTAAATCACAACAAAAGTATATATTATTTTGTTAGGGATTTCCAACAAAAATTATTTCATAAAATTTATTTATTATTATTATTATATAATCAAAAAAAATTTATTTAAACAAGTAGTATATATGAATAACGATTACCATTATTTTGCTGTTAAAAATGACTTTCTCAAACATTAAATTTTTTTTTGTATTTTTTACGCTCTCTTTTTTGACATTATTTTTATTTATTTATTTTCATTTCTTTTTTATTATTATAATTATTTTTTATGTACCTTTTTTATTATGCACTTATATTTATGTTCCTAAATATATATATATATATATATATATATATATATATATATATATATATATATATGTGTGTTTGGTAGTGATAATTTAACAACCTTTTTAATGAGAGACGGCACAATTTCAAATGCAGATTTACAATGAACGTTAATTTTTCCTTCAATAATATATTACATAGCGCAATGAGTCTGTTTGACATTTGACACGACAATTGGTCTGTGCTAATAATTCAACATACCAGTTCTTATTGTTATGCATACAATATTTTATTCTGTATATAGAATATTGTAATACATTAGATTTATAACTAGTTCAATTTACACTTAACATAATTTTTATAAAATAGACAATTTATGAAAAAAAAATTTCAAAAAAATTTATTTACTTAAAATTACAAAAAAAAAATTAACAATAGCATTTATAAGTCCATGGTAATTAAAAATAAAATGGAAATCAATGACTAATTTAAAAATAAAATTTATTAGAACGTGATTTAATTCTGAAGAGAAAAACATCATCGACTAAATCATCACTTAAAATAAGAGAGGAAAAGAAGAAAAAGAAGATAAAAAGGAGATTAAAAAAGTGTATAAAGTATGAGATTAAAAAAAAATATGGAGCAAAAAATAACAGTAGAAAAATAAACAGATCTCTAACACAAGTTTGTAGCTTGTGTATGATTATGATGCCCTCGTGGATACTCACCGCAACTGCGTTGGATTTAAATGAACAAATAAACACAACATTTACCCTAACGAAGGGCCATCTCTTTGCCTCCGGTTTGTCTGGATTAATTAAACCGTTAATTAAAAATAATATCAAACTATTCCAAAGACAATAATGCATTTAAATTATTTAAATTAAAATATAATTAATAAATAAATGAATTTATAATTTTTACAATGTGTTCAAAGTCAATGGTGTTCAAATTTAATTAGTTCCATTAAAGAATAAGTCTGCTGATTAATTAGTACTGCCAAACAATGTATTAATTATTATTTATTTTTTTTCTTTATTACGATAAATAAAAAAGTGTTCTTTAATTTAAAACTAAATTAATATGAAAGTCAGAATGAAATAATTAATTATAAATATAATTTTAATTGTATAAAATATTACCAACAATCAGCTCAAATAGTTTCGTCCTGTACGATGACGTTCGCTGTTGATTGTATGAATTTCGCACTTTTAGTAATTTGCTCACGAGTATTTCATTTTGCGCTTGGTCTTAGTGCTCATTATTACAAGGTACAAATAAATTGTTTATATTTAAATAGAATTAATTAAATTAATTGATAAATAAGTAAAATAAAATAATATGAAATTATTAAATAATGTTACAGAGTCAATTAGAAGCACATTTAAAACTTCACAATGAAAAATGGTCAACGGATTACGTAAAAAAGTGCAAACTCTGCAACAAGCAATTTACTCAACCCGCTCTTTATCGTATTCACATAAGAGAACATTATAAAGTAAGTATTATAGTTTTGAATTTCATCTGTCTACTTGGAAACATGATGTAGGAATTTAAATATTAATACATATTTAAATAAATATTTTATTGTGTTAAATTATTGTTTTATTTATTAGTTGCAGACTAAGATGATGAAGCATACAAAGAGAGGACCGACTAATAGAGTTATATATAAATGTAAAATATGTTTGAAAATGTTTCAAAAACCCAGTCAATTAATGCGACATCTTAGAGTACATACAGGCGAAAAACCTTACACGGTAAAAAAAAATAATTTACTGAAGGGTAAAGGTACCACTTGTGGCCATTGCTCCATTTTTGGGCATTTCATCCTTAATTTTAATTAATGAAAAAGTGCAAAAGAAAATTATTATTTTATTAGTGGTATGAAAGAACAGTAGGACCTCGTTATAAGACTTAGTTTCTCTCTCAAACCTGGTTTATAAAAAAAGACAGCAAATAATCTTATAACGAGGTCTGGCTGTATCTTTGTTTACATTTAAATTGTATATCACACACCTAGGGAAGTAAAGTAAGAAATGTGAACAAATGTGAACAATATAAACAAATATGTGATCTGAGGCTTTCTTATTTACTTCCCGAGGAGTGTATGCTATTTTTCTCGTTGACGGAGGCGGAAAGCGGCAACTTCGTTTTGCACAGCGGGACGAAACTTGACGCTTTCCGCCCCGAGGCGAGAAAAATGAATTATGTCATTGCGTCTTTTACAAACTATTTTATTTAAATTTTTTAAGCGTCCAAAACTGGCCCTAAAATGCTCCAAATCGGTACCTCTACCTTATTTTTAATAAAAAGTTTTAAATTTATTAGTAAATAAATAAATATATTCTTGTTTTGTTTATTTACAGTGCAATATTTGTAATAGATCGTTTTCACAAAAAGGTTCACTTCAAATTCATAAATGGAAACATATTGGTATTAGACCGTATCATTGTGGTCAATGCGATTCGAAATTTAGTCAAAAAGGTAATTATGTAACTGTTAAATCTAATTTAAAAGTAACTAGTAATCTACATTCCTCATATGGCTGTTCGAGTGTTGTTATTAAATTTATTTAAGATTTTTTAACGTAAATTATTTATTGAATCATATACTCATCCTTTATAATTTTTATTATCGTTTAAAGCTCATTGCGCGAAATTTTTTCATCCATCTCAATACTTAAAAAGCCAACCAACGCTCAAATTTTTTTTGTACTGTCGTTTAGCTCTTTTTCTCGTATTTTGTTTCATTTTTTTCGAAATATCTCAAAAATGATGACAGAATAAAAACAAAAATAGATTAAATTTTAGAGTTATCACAGAGATTTTTCCCACAATAAATACAAACTAATTTCAAAATATTCAAAAGTTTTCGATGTTAATAATTTAAAAATTCTCAAGTAGCACAGAGACAACTTTAAGATGTCATATGATGTCTTTTAAAAGGCCATGACAATTTTTTTTTTATATCGAAGTCAGGTTTTTTTTAATGTAAATAAGACATACAAATGTTGATCCTAGGAGTCATAAGAAATTTGTATTCTTTGTTCCTTCCTAAAAAAGTCATTTTAATTAGAAAAACAAATCAAAATTTTTTGGCGCGAAATTTAAATGTGTGTATGATTATTCAGAAAAATTATGATATTAAACTAATTATCATATAAAAACATTTGAAACCGTAAAAAAGCATAAATCCACGTCAAAATTTTTCCAACGGTACCAAATTTAATCACATTAAATAATTTTATCATACACGATAAAAACAGTGGGTTTAGAGAGTGAACCTCAAATAGACACTTGACATTTTATTTTACCATATTAACTAAATATTAGGACTGTGATTTCTCTGATAAGTTTTTACAGTCTTAAATATTACACGAAGATTTAATATGTTTTGGACATTGTAAAGGTGACTTTTTGAGTATCCAAAACGAGTATAAATAAATATTTTTATTAATATTAATTAATACTTAAACAATAGAAATAAAAAAAAAAAAACAATTTTTTATGTAATTACTACACTTTTTATACATATAAGGTATTATTGATTAATAATGTATTGCATGTTATGATGTTTCACTATATTTAAAAAAAATTGATTAAAGTTATGTTTTCTTAATGTCTACAACTAGTTTTTCTACCCCAGTTATGGCTTGGAAAAAATTTTCTTTATTCTCTTATTAACATCTAATAGATTATTTTAAAATATTACTAATTGATAAGTATTTGCACTTCAGGTAATTTAAATGCTCATATTAGAAGAGTACATCGTCAACCAGATGGTGAGACAGCTTATCCATGCTTGCGATGTACATGTGCTTTTAAAAAATTAGCAAGTTTAAGTATGCATATGAAAAAAGTCCATGCTGTTCCTATAGAAGTACGTATATCAATATACATGTTGAGGTGTTTAGTTTCCAAATCAGATCTAAACATTTTCCACACTGGAAACTTTTTTTTTTCCAGAATACACCAATATTTGATAATTCAACTCCGAATTTAAACATTAAAAAGTCTGGAGAGTCAGAGGACAAAAGTGATATACTACAAGAAGCTTTGAAGATAAGCGGCTTATCGGATAAAGGAAAAACTCCTAATGCTGGTAAATTTTAGTTATACATCAATCGTTCATGTCATTTTCATTATTTAAAAAAAAAATTTTCCTCAATTATTACAGATAATGTAAATTCTCCGAAAGTTAAAGAAGAAGTACAAACTTGTTATGTAACACTCATGGATAAAACACCTGAAGGTGGTTTCAGGTAATTAATTTTCAATAAAAATCATTTATTAATAGTCATTGGATTTATTTATTTATTTATTAATTAAAATATTATTTCATAGACGATATGTTACAATAAAACAACGTAGTATTGGTCATATAAAATGGTACTCTTGCTCGTATTGTCATAAAGAATTTAGAAAACCATCAGATCTAATTCGTCATTTACGAGTACACACTCAAGAAAAACCTTACAAGGTTTGTTGTACTTATAAATAATAATAATAATAAATAAATTATTAATTATTTGTATTAAATAACTAATTTTAATTTAAGTGTTCATACTGTTGTCGTTCATTCGCTTTAAAGTCAACCATGATTGCCCATGAACGGACACACACAAGTACAAAAAATTATATTTGTGGGACGTGCAATAAAAAGTTCACTTGTCATAGCAGTTTAAAAGCTCACACCAGGTAAATAATAATAATTAAAATTATTAAAAATAAAAAATGTAAATTTATATAATAATTTTTTTTATTTTAAACACAGAACGCATACAAAACCACACAAGTGTAACTCGTGCGGTAAATCATTTAGTACAATTACCCTATTGAAAAGTCATATGCAAAACCACATGAAAACATTATCAGCCGATGCAGAAGCTTTGATACCACAAATTGTATTAGAAGAACCATTGGTAATAAGTGATGCTGGTGATAAAATAAGTGTTGCTCATGTTAAATCTAAACAACAGAAAAATGGTGATGATAGCAATGATAGTGCTGGTAGACCACACAAATGTTGGGCTTGTCCAGCAGCATTTAGAAAAATAAGTCATTTAAAACAACATTATCGTCGTCATACTGGCGAACGTCCATTTAAATGCCCAAAATGTGACGGTAGATTTACATCAAATAGTGTTCTTAAGGCTCACTTACAGACTCATGAAGCAGCTAGGCCTCATAATTGTACTGTTTGTAATGCTAAATTTTCAACACACAGTAGCATGAAACGTCATTTAGTTACTCACAGTAATGTAAGACCGTTTATGTGTCCTTACTGTCATAAAACATTTAAAACTACTGTCAATTGTAGAAAACATATGAAGATACATAAAACAGAACTTGCTCAACAGGTAAATTTATTGTTTAAATATATATTTGTTTGATATTATATTACACAATAATTATTTTTTTATCATTTTAACAGCAGTTAGCAAAACAAAATGTACAAGAAAAAATTATTGAAACTCCAATACCAGATAAAGTAACAATACCCACATTAACAGAAAATTTAAATTTACCAGAAGATATTACAAATACTTTCCAACCAAATATAAGCTCTGATTTTACTCAAGCATTCAATGACCAGTTTACATCTATGGATGTGGACAAAAGTAAATCGTTTTTAACTGATGATAGCCGTACTGAAACACTAGGTAATTATTTAAAAAAAAAAATTATGTTCATTATTATGGGTTATTCTATAAAAAAAAAAAATTTTTTTTAAAATGGTTGACCCTGTGAGCCAACTCCAAAGCTTCCCGTTGTTTTCGAACTCGGAGACGTTATTATTGATAAACTTTTGAGTTCTGTGAGCTCAAAAAACGGCTGAACCAAAATATACACACTTTGCTGAAGGAAAGTAATTTTTGTCCGATAATATTTTCGAAACAAATCAACCGATTTGCACGTGCTATGTGGCAATCAAAAGAGCTTATTGGGACATAGATTTGAACAAACTTTGAAACTAATCGGTCGAGCAATTTATGAGTTATGGAACACAAACTTAAAAAAAAAACATTTTTTTTATTTTTATTTTTCGTATAACTTGTAAATTACGCAACCGATCAACTCCAAAATCTATTCAGTTCTAAGTCTTGATAAGCCCTTTCCATTGTTGCTGAGTACGTTCAAATCGGTTGATTCGTTCCAACAATACCGTCGGACCAAAAAAGTTTACACACACACACACACACACACACACACACACACACACACACACACACACACACACACACACACACACACACACACACACACACACACACACACACACACACACACACACACACACACACACACACACACACACACACACACACGCAGACGGACGCCATTTAAAAGGGTCAGAATAGCTTTCTAGGACTTCAAAACGTCGAGATCAGCTGAAAAATTGATTTTCGAAAATCGGCCCGAAGCCAATAATTTCCTGTTATGAAAATTTTCAATATTCATAACAGGAAGTTAAAAAATTTCAGTGTAATATATAGCCTCAGAATCTGTACTTTACATTACACTAATTTTAGTCTTTAAAATATAAAAAAATTTTTATTTAATGAAATTGGTTTATTAATTAGTTCGTCGATTACATTCATTATTTTATTTAGTTTTTTTCGAACAAAAAATTTAGCCATCTTAAAAATTACCTAGTCTGTATAAAAAATTATCAGTTTCAGAAAAGAATATTAAAATTGATTTAAAATTTGTCGCAAGGTCAGAAAAATAAATTTTTTTATTTTAATTACATTATTGAGGGCCTCTAATTATTTGTTACAATAAATTAATATCCAATTATCGAGTTGATAGTTTATTATAAAAAAAAATTTATATTATTAGTGTTTTTAATAAAAACATTTTTTTTTTGGAAAACAGTTAATGAAATTGGAAAAAAAATCGCTAAAATAAAAAAAATTATCACTACAGGATGTGAGTCATTATTTTTATGTAAATAATAATTCTACCGAACTTCAAAAAGATCAGCGAGTCACGCTATGATAATTTTTTTTTCGTAGACTGACTCATGAATATTTTATATATAAATAAATATATATAAATATAAATAAATATATATAAATATAAATAAATATATATAAATATAAATAAATATATATAAATATAAATAAATATATATATAAATATAAATATATATAAATATAATATATATATATAAATATACATATAAATATAAATATTTAAAAAAAAAATAATCTTTTACAATTTATTTACTTTTTTAGAAAATTTACCGCAAGTTAATACAAATCAGTTGGAGCCGACTCAAACATTACATGCCGATGAAACTGGTACTATTACATTACCTAATTATTCTGGAGATCAAACTCTTACAGCAGTACGTCATTCTACTATTATTATTTTTCATTATTCGTTAATATTCAGCGGAGACATAAAAGTGATAATAAAAACTATTTTACAGGAAAGTATTCGTGAAATAGAAGAAACTTTAAATCAACAGTTATTTAATATTGGTATGAATCTCGGTTTGAATACAAATTTATCACGACAGATAAGTGAAACAGATGTACCATTAGAAACTCGTGAGCAACCGGTACTAAATATAATATACGACAACTCAAAGACCCTTGATTCATCGGATAATATTAATCAAAATATTTTTCCGCCGCACTTTGACACTTTTGACATGAGTCAAATAACTCTGCAGGCAGATACTGAAATGGATATTGGAATAAATTCAGCGAATTCAACAAGTATGGCAAGTATTTTACCAAAATCAGCTCAAGAAGCTCAACGATTGGTTCCAGTTTCTACTTGTAATACCACCATTACAACTACATCAGAGTCAGGTCAATTAAAAGAATCGCGACATCTTGTTGTTAATTCAACTCCATCTTATTCAGATTTATCTAAACCTGTACAATCTTGTCCAAAGTATCCTAAAATAATAGCCAAAGCCGATACGACTAATGAAGTAGATATTTTAAATTTAAACAGTGAATCTAATGATCATTCAGTTCCATTAGTTTGTAATTATTGTGACAAACTATTTGGACAACTGGATGAATTAAAAGCACACATGGATAATCATGTGTCTGGTTTAACAAACATTGATACAACTACTGATGATAGTAGCAATACAAGTATTAAAAAAATTATTGAAAATAGTAACGGGTCATTGCAATGTCATATGTGTTATAAAAAAGATTTTGATGTTAATTCATTGAAGAAACATTTAAAAACTCATCGTGGTGAAAAAGAATTTCAGTGTACAGAGTGTCCGTTAAAATTTTGTACCAACGGTGGACTAAGTCGTCATTTAAAAATGCATGCATGTAAAAAAATAGATAACTGGACATGCTCCGTATGTTTTGAATCATTTTCAACAGAAAATCAGTTAACGATTCACAGTAGAACACACGATATTGGTTGGAATTCACAAATAGAACCTGACAGCTCACAACAAGATTCGCTAAAAATTGAGTCGGATTTATTGACAATAAATTCCGATTCTGTTGTATCAGTATCGGAAAAATTACTGTTTGATACAGTAGTTGAACAAAATTTTATTAAAAATAAAAATAATGATTTTCAAGAAAAGAAAGAGTATGACAATAAATGTAAATATTGTCCGAAAACTTTCAGAAAACCAAGTGATTTAACTCGTCATGTAAGAACGCATACTGGGGAACGTCCATATCAATGTGAACATTGTGATAAAAGTTTTGCTGTTAAATGCACTCTAGATTGTCACATTAAAGTTCATACAGGCAATGAAAAATTTTCTTGTCACGTTTGCAACAGATTATTTGCAACAAAAGGAAGTTTGAAAGTTCACATGCGTTTACATACTGGTTCAAAACCATTTAAATGTTCTATTTGTAATTTACAATTCCGTACTTCGGGTCATCGTAAAGTACACTTACATACTCATATGCGTGATAATGATAAAAATATAAGTGGCAATAATACAATTAATAATAAACGTAAACAAAAGTCAACAAAAATTCAAGTAATACCCGAGTTTAAAAATGAAATTGATGAAGATATGAGTGAAGAATCATTAGTGGATGTTAATCAACAAAATGAATATTCAAATATCGATACAATAACAATTGACGCTACTGGATTGTCAGATCAACTAACATTTAATGCTGATGGTACGATATTAAATAATAATTCAATGTTATCTATAAATGAAAGTAATCAGCTTGTAGCTAATTTACATTTTTTAATTGCCAATGGACTGGTTACAATACAAGCTGATGAAAATTTATTACCGCAATTGAGTGTTAATAATGATAATACACATAATTCTAATATTAATGTTAATCATAATGTTGACAATCAAAATGAACATACATTAGTTGCACCAACTACACTAGAACAAGTATCAAATATTCAAACTAATAGTTTAGTTATTACACAAATAAATAATCTTTCATCTAATGTAGAGCGCACTCCGCAATTACAATTGAATGATTGTATGGCACTCGTTGATTTACCATCAACTACTTCAAGTATAGTTAATGAAATTCCATCATCACAACCATCAGCGTCAATTCCAGTCTCAGTATCAGTACCAGTAATTCCACAATCAACAGAATCAATTGATAAAGTTGGTAACAGTAATAATAAAACATCAAATAATAAAAAAGAATGTGATATTTGTGGTAAAACATTTATGAAACCATGTCAAGTACAAAGACATAAACGTATTCATACAGGTGAGAAACCATATAAATGTGAATTATGTTGGAAATCATTTGCACAGAGATCGACATTGCAAATGCATATGAAGCATCACACTGGTGATCGTCCCTATTCTTGCCCCCATTGTGATTATTCATTTACACAAAAAGGTAATTTACAAACTCACCTCAAACGTGTACATCAGATGGACGATACTAATGATAAAAAAAAATTAAAAACAACACAACACATAATTAATAATAAAATTATACAGCAGGATGATAATGGGATCCCTAACTTGGATGATATTTCAATAGTTGAATTACTTAAGTAATTGGTTTTTTTTTTTTTTTTTAATTAATTAATTCATTAAGTAATTCAGTGTACTTGCATTTTTTAATGAGATGATTCATGTGTTGAAAATTTTCATTTATTTATTATCAGTCATCGCTTGATAATTTTTTTTATTCAACTCAAGAATCATCTTTGAAGTCAAAGATATTAATTTTTTTAAAATAACTAAAGTTTTCATTATATTTATAATTCTAATCAATTCCATATATTTTTTTTATTATATTAATAATTAATAAAATGCTATTTTCACTTCCATAAATAATTTTACTGTTAAGAAATAATTATGTAAGGTAATAGACTGAGTTCTCGTTACGTTAAATCGAGAATTAAAAAAAAAAAACTAACATGTAAATAAATTTTTTTTTGTAAATTACATATACATTATAAACATGTGTAAAACAAATATGTGTGTGATTTACATTAAAATAATAATCGAGTGTGCCAGTTAAAATTAATCATTAATAAAACTAAAAACAAAAAATATGAAGTTACGAAATATTTGTAATTTATGTGTTCATTTAAAATTTTTAAAATAAATTATCATCATAAAAAAATCAATATTAAAAAAAAAATTTTTTTATTTAGTTACAATTAAAATTAAAAAAATTAATGATAAATTTCAATGTTTAAATGTACATTTATTATCACTAAGTGGACACCCGTTGGGATGATTAAAGAAAAACCAGCATGGTTTTACTTTTAATCTAACATTTGATTTATTTTTACGTTTTTTACTAACTAAATAATTACTACCAGGAATTTTAAATTGAACAGTTCCATTAATAACTTGAAAAATATGACTATTATTTTTTAATAACGTTTGCAAACCTCCACATTCTGTTTTTAATTGTTTTAAAGTACCAGCAGGTATTAGTTTAGCAACTTCATTTAATTCTATTTTACCACCGGCATTCCATTTACATTCTTCGCTGTTATTATCATCACTATTAACATTTACTATACGTACTTTTTGTAACAGATGATTAGCAACTAAATTAACAATTTCATTGATAATATTTTTGTCTATTTTCGTACAATTTTTAACTTTTTCAACTATATCTCTTGGTTTAAAATTATTTGACCATTTATCAGTAACATTATCATCATTGTTATTAACATTTATTTTTTCTATGGCCCGCGCATTTATTATTTCTTCGATTCGTTTATTTATCACTTCTATTTCTGGTTCATGGTAATTCCTTAACCATCCAATTAAACACACTCGTTTGGTCGATGGTATGCGTAGTCGATCAACTCGTGTAATAAATCCACAAGTTTCACAAATACTTTTTACATACTCTAAATATTCTAAATACTGACTATTACCAGCACAGCTTCTTTGGTATTTTCTACCATCAAATTCATGTGCACAACAAGGAAGTAAAAAAAATCTACAGTTATATGAACTACGTGCTGCCATTACTGGTATCCATGGTGTTAATTCGTCCGAGTGATTTCCTATTAGCCAATCCGTATCAGGAAATAATGATTCTGATGATGGAATCAATGTTTTTTCCTAAAAAAAAAAAAAATTTATTCTTTGATAATTATTCGTGGTGGCCACATTTCTGGAAAACCTGGAAATATCAGGAAATTATAAATATACTGGAAAAATCAGGGAAAAGTTAGGTAATTTCGTCACAAAGCTGAAAAAATTTGTACTTTCTTTTCTTTTTTTTGACTGAAAAAATCTGGTAAATTTTTAGTAGATTTTATAAAAATCCAACTGTTGTATTTGTCCTCATGATGCAACTTTACAAAAATTTTAACATTTTCTATCTATTTGAGTCAAGTAGGTTCCAAAAATACTATTGGTGAAAAAATTTATATATGTATATATATATATATATATATATATATATATATATATATATATATATATATATATATATAATATAATATAACGCGCGGTTCTCCCACGATAGCGTCCACAATTCTGTACCGATCTTAATGAAATTTTTTTTGCATATTCCGTAGCTAAAGAGCTTGGTTCAGTTCGAAGATGAGCTCAATCGGCCAAAAAGTTTAATAGTTATAGTCGTTTTAAGATTTTTTAATTTTTCAAAAAATTCAACTTTTCTTGATTTATCGTTAAATAACTTTTGATCCTAAAGAGATAATCTATTTTTGGTGATTGAATCTTCATGTTCATTCGATTTGCTTTAATTTAAGCTATGTTGCTTACTCTTTTGATAATTTTTTCTAGTACACCGATGAATTCCAAAATTTTCAGAAAAATAGAAAAAAACATTTTTTTTTACTTTCTCATTTAATAACTTTCAAGTAATTCATAATAGTTGAATTTTGTTAATATTTTTAGGTAGCTTATCAAATGAGCTTTATATTTCAGTACTATTTTTTTTATATTCAACGAAAATTACCTACTTATTTATTGAAATTTAGCTGTTGCATTCGTTCTTATACTTTTTAATAAATTCATGTAACTGTTCTAATTCTGATTACTGCCGTGTAACACTTTTAAAATTTTAACATTAAAGTATACATAAAGTATTTTTTAAAAATTGACAAGCATAAATATAATTGATCTTATAAGCTTTATATGAACCATTAAACGCCACCGTCTACTTTACGGATTTAAATAATTAAATAAATAATGAAAAATCTACTTCCATTTCGGCTGCCAAATGGCCTTTTTTTCTGTCAAAACTGTTTAAAAAGTGGCACGGCGCGAATGCGATTGTAATACTATCTTGAAAACAAATTAGTAGAAATTGATCCAATAGCGAAAAAATGAAGCAGTTAGAATTAAAAAGGCTGTTAGTAAAAAAGTCGTAGTAGAAACCAATCGTCAGGGTCTTCAAGCTATTAACATACATATTGACAAGTTAAAAAACCAAAAACATTAAAAGAATACATAAGTATTGAACTAATAAGTTTCACTATTCACTATATTCATTATTTGTGTACTTGATTAATATTTCATTAATATTCTATAAAACGTTCTTACTAATGAAATTTATTATAGTGAAAATGAAAAATTTATTTATATTTTATTATAGAGCAAGTTATAAAAAAATATAGATTTAAAATCAAACATGAAAAATTCCTCATTTAATAAATGAAAAAAACCTATGAACATTGACAAATAATAAAACAAAATTTCATTTAACGCCAACGATTGATTATTCATTGAACTGACTTATACCATTTCATTTTGAATTAAATAAATATTTCTAATGATTTAATGATTTAATATTACAACATATAGTCAGGGAATTTTTTAATTATTTGACTAGAATACCTGGAAAAGTCAGGGAATGTCAGTTTCAAAAATCTGTGGTCACCATGTTAATATACGTAATAATTATACACAAGTGGGATTCCACCTATTTTTAATGAACTATTCAGTATTGTACCTATCGCTTTTAAATAAATTTCATCAGCAAATATGTAACGGGATTGATGATGCTTTTTGCATTACTAAATAACAAACTGCGTTATGTAAGACCTAAAAATTATTTTACATCTGAATGTATGGGTTTTGTGTATATTTTTATCTAGATTTTCTTTTATTATATTCGATTCCAAAGTTTTAAATTGGCAACATGCACAAGATGGCATAAAACATTGGTTCAGAATGAATTGATTCTTAAGTCAACTATCAAGACTTAAGTCATATGTGTAAAGTGACATAATAAGTGATAGCTTTGTCCCAAGTACGCCAACAGACTCATCAGTAAGATTGATTTGATGTACTCTGCCTTAGATTATCATCCTATTAATACGAGTGGAGTCGCCACTATGTAGTGAACTTTGCTGCATTAACTCGATAACAATCCAAGACGCAAAGTAACTTATTCCTATGTATCTACTTACATTAGACTGATTCAAAAAAATCGACTTTTTTTTTTTTTTTCAAAACCCGCAGTAAAATATTTTCCTAGTCATGAAAACAGAAGTCCGTGAAAACGGGAAAACTTTCTTAATATCAATTTTGAAAGGTCGCTCATCGTAAATTTCTATTTTACGTTTAAATAACATGGAAAAAAAATTTTATAACTTTGGAATTTTACAACTCATTTCGGAATTAACATGTCAGGGTGAGAGGTACATATTTTTGAAGGAAATTGGATGCTCTAAATAAATTGTTTCTTATGCTTTTTCTCTAAGTCCACTCCTTTTAAAGTTATTCGAGTTTAAAGTTCAACATGTAATTAATTTAATTTTTTTATCTTAATTTTTCTTAAATATTTCATAATTATTATTGAAAAAAAAAATTTGTCTTAAAATATTAAATTATCAAGTTTAACGTCGTTGACAAAGTAGATGTTTATTGTTCTACTATGAGAAATAAATGACTTTTCAATTTAAAAAATCTGATATTAATTCTCTCTTTGAAGTTTAAAAAAAAATTGAATTGTATGTACATAATTTTTCGGAAAAACGACCAACTGTGGTTTGTAGGAAATGTTTTCCAAATTTTAATAAAGAAACATTAAAATAATCATTAATTTATTTTATAATGACCTTTCTACTGTAATTTATAAAAAAAGTTGTTTCAAAAAGAATGTTCAAGAAAGTGATACTATAAAATTTGATATTATTATTTAAATAAACAAAAAAAGATTGTTCCTGAATAAGTGTCGTCTTTTCATCAAAATGTCATTGTTGGGTTGTTGGGTTATTGATATTTAATTGTTGTTAGTAGCATTTAATTGTTCATAATTTTGATAGCTAAAGTGAAAATCGTAAATTTTATAAACTGAAAATAATCGTGTTAAACTTAAAGCTATTATCTATACCATTTAAAAATTGTAAAATAATTTTTTTCGAAGATGAGTTTTATTATTATACTAAAATTTAGGAAAAAAAGGTTAAATTGATTACATGTTGAACTTTAAACTCGAATAACTTTAAAAGGAGTGGACTTAGAGAAAAAACATAAGAAACAATTTATTTAGAGCATTAAATTTCCTTCAAAAATATGTATCTCTCACCCTGACATGTTAATTCCGAAATGAGTTGTAAAATTCCAAAGTTAAAAAATTTTTTTTTCCAAGTTATTTAAACGTAAAATAGAAATTTACGATGAGCGACCTTTCAAAATTGATATTAAGAGCTCCCATTTTCACAGGCTTCTTTTTTCATGACTAGGAAGATATTTCACTGCGGGTTTTGAAAAAAAAAAAAAAAAAAAAATAGTCGATTTTTTTGAACCGGTCTAACTTAAATGCTTTGAAAGTTTACTGATATTCAATGAGTGATCGAATGACTAACGAATAACCAATATCATTAAGATTGTACTTTATTTAAACATTCAAGACACTATCATCCATCTTACGACAATAAATAAATTATAAATTAAATAATTTATATGAAAAATGATTTACTTAATGATGAAAGTATATCTGTATAGTATGAAAATTGAATTGTTTTGGATTGTTTTAAATTATTTCAAATCGTTTTGAATCACTGTTGTTATTTTTATTCTGACACTCTGATTTTTCCTCAATCCATCGTAAAACTCAATGACCGAGTGAATTAATTTATGGATATTATAATTATTAACATTTTTTAATTTTTAAAATGTGTAGAGTCATAATAACATGTATTTATTATATTTATAATTACCTCTAATTCAGTGGTTTCAATAAATAAATCCCAAATTTTACGTCGACGTAAATCAACACCACGTCCTGGATGTCCTTCGTTAGTAAGAATATAAGCAAGTAAACCATTACCACAACCAAGATCTATGAACGATTGTTTTTTATCAATTCCTTTTTCATTTCTTTCTTGTTCCCAAAGTATAATTAAATAACTCGCAATGGCAATATCTTCATATACAAATTTAAGCGGATCGGTACATTCAGGCCATTTTTTAACTAAATCAATTCCATATTTTTTTTTTAAATCAGTATACAAATAACAATATTTCTCAGTAGATATAAGATTCAATGAGCCCTGAACAAATGACTTTTTTTGTTTATCATCATACTTCATCCATTTAATTAAACTCCCAAAAAGTTTAGTCTTGAGCCAATCAATACTTGGATCACTTGATTTATTATCGTAATATTTTGTCGGAATTAATAAACTAACTTGTCGATTATTATTTATTATTTTATACGGCCAATCTAAACCAACAGATTTTCTATTATCATCCAACTGCTTTGTGAAACATACAATTGTTTTATTATTTTTATCAACGATATCAAACTCAATAGTTTGCGAAAATTTTTCATTTTCCCTTGGCAGTAATTTTTTAATTATCAAATATATTTTATGTGCATCAACATCAGGTTCATTGTCTTCATAAAAAATATTAAAGTCTTCAGATAATGTAACAAAATCATAATTATTAATAATGTTAAAGTTTTTATTTAAATCATACTCAAAAAGTTGAGATATATCTGTAATATTTGTGATATGATCAACTACAGAATCAATATCAATATTTGTCAATTCAATTTTTAAAATAGTTGTTGATGATACTATTCTTTTGTTTATCAAATGACTATTGTTTAACAATATTTCTATGCCCTTCCAAAATTTATTTGACGTCAAATCACTCTCTTTACTTATTAACACCTGATAATTCATTTTATTTTAAACCTTTAAATTCTATAGACTTATATTTATCCTACTGATTTAATTACTCAGACTTTTTTTTTTATTAACGTCTCGATATCTATTTTGTACTGTAAATTAAATAACCATTAATTAAGTTTATAATAATATTAATAATAATAATAATTAATAATTCACTGTAAGAAAAAAATAAACATTTAGTACCTTTTTAAAAATCCATTCGGCGTCAGCTAATGATTTATCAATTATTTGTTTAACTCTCTCAGGATCAGGTTCAAATACATGTTGCTTAAAACTCTGTAAATAATAATGACAATAAAAATAATAAATATTTTTAAAAATTGCACCTATAACTGTTTTGAATTTCTACATGTGTATTTTATTCGTTTTTTTTGTAATTAATTTGTTGACAAGAAATCCAAAAAATGTTAGTTGTCTTTTAATACCAAGATCATAAATTTTTTTAAAATATAACTAAAAAAATTGGGAAAAGTTCTGTTTAAAAATAACAATTTCAAATTAATTAAAATGAATTAAGTGACCCAGTGTCTATAAACAAATTACTTTCCAAGTAGCACAGAGACAACTTTAAGATGTCATAAAGATGTCTTTCAAAAGAACAAGGCAAATTTTTTTTGTCTCAAAGTCACCTAAGTAGCTCACTTGTCTTTGTGACATCTATGAGATGGAAGTTTTGAAGGCGTTTTTTGGCCTATCGATAAGGCACCAACATGCTGATAAAGCGATCAGAAATTTCCATCGAAAAAATATCTGCTTTAAAGACTTGACAGATGCGATGACAAAAAGTACATTACAAATCAGTCATCTAAACGATTTCTTAATTGAACTGACTGAAAACGGGAAAAAACACAAATTTCCTAAGACTCCTAGGACCAACATCTGCATGTCTTATTTGTATAGAAAAATTCGACTTTGAGACATAGTAAAACTTGTCTTGTCCTTTTGAAGAACATCTGTATGACATCTTAAAGTTGTTTCTGTGCTATTTGGGAAAGTTATGTATATTAAAGGATATACAGATGTTGATCCTAGGAGTCATAGGAAATTTGTGTTCTTTTTTCCATCGCTTGTCTTGTCTTTTACGCAGATATTTTTTTAGTCATAAATTTCTGATTACTTTGTTAACATTTTGGTTCCTCATCGATAGGCCAAAAAACAGCCTCAAAACTGCTATCTTATAGATGTCACAAACCCAAGTGTGCTACTTGAGTTGTGAGTAGTAGAATCATTTTTAAAATAAGAACAAAAGGATTTTTAAAAGTACTTGATATTAATTTTTTATAATTTCTTCCTATAAGTATTTTATACCACAATTAAGTTGGCGTAAAATTTTAATATTTTTTAATGATTGATATACCAAAAAATATATATCTAAATGCTCTTTCAGAATCCGCAGTCGTTCCAGTTATAAAATGAATATTCAATTAATCATCAAAAATTAAAAATCTAAAACTAATTTTTGAATAATTTGATTTATTACAAATAAATTGAAATTTTAATTACCATACAAATGTTAATTAAACTATGGCATCTACTATTTATTTATTTAAAATAAAATATTTTTCTTATTGTCTGCTACTTTTAGAATCTTTACAAAAGCTCCATAATTCATCTACAGAATCCGATAGCAATTAAAAAAATGTATGATCCTGAATTTAACAAACAATTAAAAATTTGTTGAATTTTTTTTTCAACAAATTAATTAAAAAAAAAAAAAACTCAAAATATGCACATGTAGAAAATTGAAAAAAAACTATAGGTTCAATTGTTTGAAATATTTTTTTATTTATTCTTTTTAAAAAAATCCAAAAATTATTAGACATTGGCTAATTTCAGTATCAAAAAAATGTCGAAAAATAAAGATGGGCTATTTAGAATCTTTTTTTTATATTCTAAACTCTTTATTTATAGTAAAATTTAATTGGTTTATTAAAAATAAAATAAAAATTTAATTTTTGCTATTTTTTAGTATCTCATTTTTGAGGTTATACGTGTTATTTAAAATTACATTAAAATTATAATGGAAAATAGTTATTTAAAATAATAATTATTATTGTACCTGTTTAATTGCGTGTTTATAAAATTCTTTAGGACCTTTAGGAAGATTATCACACGATCTTAATAAAAATTTATACAATTCCTTTGGAGTTTTCACTGTCTCCTGTAAAATTTTACTTGCCATTATTTCGTTCTCTAATTAAAATATTTTTTTTTTATATATATATTTAAATATACAAATAAAAAATTATAAGTTAATTAATAGCAATTATGATTTATGATTATATTAGAAAATAATTAAGTAATTAATAATAATCGTCAAGTTTCAATACTTATAAGTATAAAAGTTAACCTGTTCAGAACTGTCAAATTTAAACAATTTAAACAATAAATTATTTTATTAATAATTATATATTTATTTATTATGATAAATTAATAATTTAATTATCAAAATAGCAGTTATTTATTTTTATAAAAAAACAAATGTCAGTTTTTAATTATTTATTTATAATTAAGTTAGTTTTATTATAAATAATAAAAATGTTTCAAGTTTTTCGTCATTTACGTAATATTATTCTGCACAGTTTAAATAAATATTCTTTTATAACATACAAATCATTTAGTTCATGTCAAAAATATACTGCTGGATTAATTAGTAAGTATTAATTTAATGAATCTTTAAAAATAATTATTAATTTATAAATTATGTACTTTGCAGTTATTGGAGATGAAATATTAAAAGCCCAAGTTAGAGACACAAATTCATATTTTATGTGTTCACTTTTGTATGAATATGGAGTTAAAGTTGAAAAAGTAAGTTCCATTAACAAAAATAGTATTTTAACAATTTAATTGCTTATTCTTGAATTGACCATTACCCTTAAGTGCAGAATGAATGACAGTATTATAAAATACTGAGCGTTGATTCAATCTCAGGTACACATGTGACATTTTTATGATTAATCTTATACATAACTAAATAATTTGCACATGTTTTTTTTATTATAATTCATTATTTTATGGTCTAGTTTTTTTAAATTTATGAGTTATTGTTATATTACTGGCTGGCTGTTGGATCTAATATAAATAAATAAATGATTAAGATCTTGACAAAGTCTGAATTGTCAGACTTTATTTTAAATCTTAAAATAAAAAGTAATCAATGATTTATTTTTTTGCATCTTTCCCTGAAATAACTTTTAAATTTTTAAGTATGCATTCGAATAATAATTATATCCAAGTATTATTTTACAGATCTCTATTATCAGTGATGATATAGATGAAATTGCTAATGAGATAAAACTATTTTCTGGAAGGTATAAATATGTCATTGCATCTGGTGGTGTTGGACCTACCCATGATGATAAAACTTATGAAGGTTTATTTTTTTATTATTTAATTTACTAATTTGTTTATTTGTTTTAATTCATTTATTACATAATGAATAAGTTATAATTATTGATGAGTTAAATTTTTTTTCATTTAGGTCTTGCTAAAGCATTTGGTGATTCTTTGCATTTTCATCCAACTTTAGTGGATATTATTAAAGAATTAAATAATAATGATGATGAAAATTCGCCGTTATTTAAAGTTGCTTACGTAAGTATCAGTGATCTATTAATTGCTGGAATTTTTATCAAAAAAATTTTTATAAACATGAAACGAATTAAAAACAATGGTACATTTATTTTACCTCAATATTTGTATCTACATAGAAAAAAAAGATATCTTTAGTGAAGAAAATATTTTGGAAGTCAAATTTTTTCGGGAACCAAGTCAAGATTTTCTTGAGCTCAGAGAATTTTTTTTTTCTGTGTGCTTAAAGTTTATTTACAGCTTCAAATTGCTAATTTTTGAAGTATTCACCGTTTAGAAAGTAATTTAACTATAATTAAAATAATTATTTATCTAAATTAAAAAAAATCGTGGGGTTCATATATTTCTTAATCATAATAATTTTTTTTTTATTTATTGAATTTATATGCCAAGGCTTTAAGGGGACCCGGTGGTCTAGAGGCTGAAAATTTCATGATTTTAAAAAACTTTTTTTTATATCTTAATAAAAATCAAACCTTTTGAAATTTTGAGGGATTATTTTATTGTTATTAAAATATTCAAAAATCTTTATAGCTAAGAAAAAAAATTATTTTTAATATTTAAAAGATCGTGTTGAAGCCAGCTTCTTTAAAAAAAGGGACCCGGACGGCGTAGAACAATTCAGCTCTTCTATGGGTCTGAAACAAAAAAATTTAATAGATTTTTAATCAGTATAAATATACCTATCGCTGGAACTAGAATAAAAAAAATTGTCAACGAGGAAGAACCGTCATTAAAGCACCCTCAGCGCTTTCGCGCATGAGGTGTGCAAAAAAACTTTTTTTGAAGAAGTGGCACTTTGTTGAAATTTGTAGTCCGAAAATTGCATTTTTTTTCTTAACACTTTGCATGTTAAAAAACTGAAATATTTAACGCAAAAATTTTATTCTAGTTTCAGCGATAGCTGTTGGTGTATTAAATAACATATTTAAATTTGAAAGCAATCGACCGGATAGTTTTTTTTTTTTCAACTACGCCAGGCGGAAAAAAGTAGTTTCGAGATAAAAGCGTTTGAAGTTTTAGTTAAAGAAAAACTGAAGAAAACTAGATTTGAACATATACTGACGATTAATCAGCTATTCCAGCACCATATTTTTTTCTTGTGCATTTCTTCGGTTTTTCTTGTTTTTCATTATATTTTGACTTGTTTATCATTATTATAACTTAGTTATAGAATTCGAAACAGATGTTTTCCGCCGAACAATAGAATAAAAATTACTTACTCGGCCAGCCTGCTAAATGGTTTTTAGAACATGAAATACTGAGAATATCATCACCATATTTTAACAGTATATTTTTGAAATACTATACTTTCGAAATATGGAAAAAAAAAAATTTTTTTTTTCGAAATTTCTAGACCACCGGGTTCCCTTTAAGCCAGATGGCGAAAATATAAAATTTATATACATTCTCACATAGAGTACTATATAAACTGAACATATAATTTGATATTAATGAGATTTGACAAGCTAGTAGGTACTACATCAATTTCTAGAGTTAAAAAGAATTCAAATACTTTATTTTTAAAACTTTCAAGAGAATGGGTGTTTATTACATCTGATGGTAACTCCTGCCATAACCGAATCGCAAACACAACAAACAAGTGCTCAAAGATTGTAGTGCTAAAATTTGGTATTTAAAGGCATCATTGTTGTTTTTAGCTGCAAGTCTGTCAGACCATCTGATGTTAGCATCCTCATCTATAAACATATTTCGTAGAATTTTCGGTTTACCAGTTTCTAGTATTTTACACAAATAATATGCCAGAAGATAGTGTCTGTGTGATTTTAAATTAAGCCAATTTAATTTGCGACAATAAGGAGTGATGTAATCGTCCCGTTCTATGTTAAAGATAAATCTGATAGCATGATTAACCATTCTCTACAACTTACTCTCAAGCCATTTATAATTGATTATAATGTAATGACGATATGTTTTATCTTGATATTATAATATTTGTAAATTGAAGCGCTCCTGTTGAAAAATAGAAATAAAATTCTACTTTTCCTCTAAGCTAGCATCTAAATTAAATTAATTTTATTTTTATTCAAGTGAACTTTCATTCAATTCAATTTCAATTGTGGTGTAATAAAAAATAATGTTTGCACCACTGGAGGATCGTAATGTAAGACATTACAGCTCGCGTTTTCATTATCCCTTCCTAAGGTCCGGGTGACATTTCTGCACAGATTGCCTACTTTCCTCCCTAGGTGCGTAATATACTATTATAACCGGGTGCCTAATAATTACAATAGTTTGTACAATTTAATTATCTACAAAAATGGTAATACTTGTTGCTTAATTACTTGGGAAAATAATCTCACTACTGCTTACTTATCCACTTATACGCTGAAATTATGATGGTATACATTTGAACAGTATGTATATATAATTAATTTTAGTAACCAGGATAACAGTAAGCAATCATTAGGTAACTGAATAGTAAGTAATCAAGGCTCATAGGTAAATTTAACAGAACGTAGTTTACTTTAGTAAGCAAACGAATTGTATTGACAATAATGTTTATGTTATAAAAATAATTTAGATAGTTGATGCAATCGATGTTATAATTTAAACGATTAATAATCTCAAAGTGTTTATTATTTTGTATTTAAATACAATGTATATTTAATAAATACTCACTTTAATAATTAGAAAATTTCAAAGCAATAATTGAATTGTATTTATTTAATAAGTATCTATATGAGGATTTTATTATAGATTTTATTATTAAATAAATAAGTAATTTTATCAAATATATTTTTTTAATAGAGTAAAAGTTAATCAGTGAAGCCATGCAACTAGTTTATTGTGGATTTTATAATATGAAAACTTATAACATTAAAGAATAGCCTGAGGATAGATTTTTTTTTTCAGGAAGAATCTTATTAATAATTTTATTTAACTATTAAAGGGACCGTTTATGAAATACTTCACGCAAAATTTTATCTTTTTGACCCCCCCCCCCCCTTTCCTTCAACACGCTATGTCACATTTTCTGTGATCCTCCTATCAATATTGCGTCACAAATGACAGCCCTCTCCCTATTATGACGGAAATATATGCATAGAAATATTAACATATTTACAAATATGAAACAAATGACTTTTTATCGTAACAAAAAATTTAAAAAAAACCAAGAGGAATATTTGCAAAATTTTTTGATGAGCTGCGAACATCACTTTTTCTTAGATTCCTCAATCCCCCTATCACAGTAAGCAACACCCCTTCCTCCCCCATCAGTGCGAACGTATTTTATGAACGGCCCCAAATCCTATTATCATTTTTTAAAAATATTATTTTTGATTGTCAATTAAAGTGTTAATAAAATAGTGTTATTATTGATACATTTAGTGATTACCCAATTAATAATTAATAAGAATAAGTTTACAGTTTCTTCGATAATAGGTGATATAATTAACGTTTATTTACTACTTCGTACAACGCTTCGTCGGTTTCCCGACTTTTTAAAGTACTGGAAAGACAAGATTTAATAATTAAGATGTATATCATAATTAAGTATATATCTATATTAGGGTGGGTTGAAAAAAAACCTTTTTTTTTTGTTTTTCTTAGCATAGGGGTAGACTTTGTACCTTATGAAAAAAAAAATTTTTTTACTTAACATTTTGAGGTAGCCCATTTGCTTTTTTTAAATAAGTAACTGATCAAATGGAGTGGTTCTAACGAAAAAAATTTTTTTTCATACAAAATCGTGAAAAACATCTAATAATTGACGAATGTGATTTTATTTTACTCCACGTTCATTTTAATTCAAAAGAAAATGCTTTTTATTTTTGGATTTTTTATTTAAATCACAAAAATAATAGAAAAAAAATTTTTTCAACTTCTGACTTTCAATTAGCTTTCGAGGGAACACCCTACAGATTCTCGAACACCATTTTTCTATTTTTTACTACCACCCATTCTCAACTTATTGAGAAGTTGGGTTTTGTACTTTCAATTTAATATTATTGAATTTTTATTACTGTTTATATTGTGTTGATATTGTTCATAAATTAGTTTTGTTGTTATTGATTAGTTATAAATAAAAAAATCTTAAAAACTCTTCAAATTTATTACAAATTTTCATAAAATTTTCGATTAAACACTTCAGAGTTACTAATTAATTTCTCTCTTATCAATAACTTAAGAACGGGTGGTAGTAAAAAATTTATAAATGGTGTTCTAGAATCTGAAGGATGTCCCTTTAAAAGTTTATTGAAAGTCAGAAGTTGAAAAATTTTTTTTCCTATTTTTGTATTTTAAGTAAAAAATCCAAAAATGAAAAGCATTTTCTTTTGAACCGAAATGAAAGTGGAGTAAAAAAAAAATCACATTCGACAATTATTAGATGTTTTCCACGATTTTGGACAAAAAAAAATTGTTCTCGTTGGAACTACCCCGTTTAAACAATTATTTATTTAAAAAACGAGTGGGCCACCTCAAAACGTTGAGTAAAAAAATTTTTTTTATTCTTGAAAACTTTTTTTTTTTTTATAAGGTACAAATTCTACACCCATGCTAAGAAAAACGAAAAAAAAGTTTTTTTTGAACCCACCCTAATCTATACATAAATTAAAATAATTCGTGAAAATGTTAATTAATAAACTGAATTCATACTAGTTCAAAGACATATGAATTAACCACAGTTTTGAATAATTACCTTAATTATTAAACATTAATTGTCAAGAAAATAAAAAAAAATTTATAATTAATAATTTATTTTAGATTCCAAAAAAAGCAACACTAAAATTTGGTAAAAGTAATTCAGGAGAATTATTAAAATTTCCATGTGTTAATGTTGATAATGTTTATATATTTCCTGGATCGCCAATATATTTTGAGCCATTATTCAAAAATTTGTGTCAGGTAATAAAGAATAAAAATTTTATTTTATTATTAACCAAAAATTATAAAAAAAGAATAATATATAGTTTCAATCGTTGTTTCAACATCTGTAGATTATATGAGAATAATAAATATAAATAATTAATTAAAATATTTAATAATTACAGGAGATATTTAATGCACATAAAAAATTTTTTAAAAAAGAATTATACATTGATGCAAAAGAAGATGTATTTGCTAATGCATTAACAAGTGTTGCTAAAGAATTTCCTAATGTTGCTTTCGGTTCTTATCCAATTAGTAATCAAAAGTAATTACAAAATAAATTTTAAAAATAATAATTTCAATTTTACAGTATAGAACAATTATTTATCAATAAAATTAATTTAAATCTATTATTACAGTTATTATAAAGCACGTGTGACTATTGAGAGTGACGAGAAATCAATTACTGAGGAAGCAACGAATAAGTTTTGTAGTTTAATTTCCCCCGATATTCTGGTCAATTATGACAAAACACCCGAAATAAATTCAGTTGAAAAGTACCAGGATTTTCAGTCAAAAAGTGATCCATCAAAAGCTTTAATTTATTCAGAAACCATTAAAGAACTAAAGTAACAATTATTCAATACAATGAAATATGATTTGTATTAAAAGTTAGTGATTTTAACTCTATTTACATTTTTTTTTATTATTGTTTTAGAAAAATTTTTGATAATCCTAAAGAAATAGTAATTGAATATAATTATTCTATGGAATCTACTGTATTGTTACATCTCATTCACATTGTTCGGTCATTATTGAATAGTAATTTTATAATAAATGCAGTATTTTTTAAACATCAAAATATACCAGCTGTTATTGAAAAATCGTGCATCGACATTTTAAATCGGTAAGATATTTTTATTTATTAATTTATATAATTTATAAAATTTATAAGAAAAACAATAGTATATTGTGTGACAAGGCATGAAACACAACGATTTCAGACTAGGGTGAAGTTGGCTGACATCACCCGCAATCTAAAATTGTGTTTCATCCTGAGTTACATAGTATATTTCTCATGATTATCTGCATTGGAACTTAAAGTTTTAATGTCAGAAGCCAGCCAGAAACAAGTTAATTGAAGATCATTGGTGCGATCCAACTTTTCCTTAGCGGATCCGAATTACGGCCTTTTACGGTGAATTACGGTAGTTTACGGCAAAAATACGGCATTTTTTACCGCAAACTTGTGGTAAGAGAACGGCAATTTACCGCAAAACTGCGTTATTTTACCGTTAAGTGAAGTATTGCACGGTAAAAACTGTAAAAATAAAAAAGCATACGGAACTTACGGTAAAAATGCCGCAAATTGCGGTAAATTACCGTAGGTCGGATCCACCAGTGTTAGCGTAAGTGTAAATTGTGATTTACAATTTATAATTAAGCAGAAACTATAAATACTATTTATTATTCACACTAATTTTTATAACACTTAATCACAAAGTCGGAACTGTCATTTAGGTAAACGAAATTAATGGTCTGAAATTACTACTAAACAAATGATAAGTAAAAAAAAAAATTAGTGTAACGGAACGGAAGTCCACCTCTGTTTGACGGAAGGACGTTTTCTCACCCTTTTGACTATACACGCTCTGCGTAGCCCTTACCTCCTCCCCAGATGATACTCTTAATTGAAAAGTATAATCGAGTGACTAGGGGTGGACATTAACCGGAGGTATGATCAAAAAT
The DNA here is from genome assembly GCF_026212275.2 of Microplitis demolitor. Lineage (NCBI taxonomy): Eukaryota > Metazoa > Arthropoda > Insecta > Hymenoptera > Braconidae > Microplitis > Microplitis demolitor. The sequence continues at coordinate 15,887,618 of NC_068547.1, read as the reverse complement.
CCTCATTGCGCGTGGTATCTAACCACAGCCACCACGAGTCCATACCTCTGTGGGCCACACACTCCTACCATCTTAGGAAATGAAGAGACTCTGGTGGAAGAGGGCTTGGAGAGGCCCTCGTGGCACCAGTTCCCTGTACTTCGGGATAAAATTATGAAACGCAACTTCGCCTCAACACCCTAAAAAGAGTCCCCTCCATTTATAATCACTTAGATTTCAGACATGCCATTACCATAAACTTGCCCTCATCCATCACTAAGTGATTTTCTAATCTTCGAGCTTTTAATAACCTTGATTTTACAAAACAAATCAAAGTTGCGTTTGCACTCGCCATGACAAGTATCACAGTTGAAATTTTGAAAGCCTTCAGTCAGCGAGCAGAAACAATATTTGGTTGAGTTTGTTCCCAAGGGACAAAACAAGTTTGTTTCTGCCCGCTGACTGAAGGCATTCACAATTTACGCGTTTGCTAATATTCATTCGCGGCATTGAACAAATTAGCTTGTTTCAATTGGCTGTAAAGGCACTGAAACTTCAAGTTTCGATGCTGGATTATGAAAAGAAGATTATTGTGGCAATTAAAATAATTTACCAAAACTTATATTTCATAAAAAAATTAAAAATAAAAACTTTTGGGTTTTTATTTTAATATTCCAGAACCCATTTGACCGATTGTAAAATTTCAATCAGCTTCAAATTTTCATAAAATTTTTAAATTGCCGCGAAAATCATTTTTTTTCCATTAGTATTGAGTTTATTTAAGTAAGAATGAAAAAAAAAAATTCATTGTCTGCTATTTTTACTATTAAAAATAAATTTAATACGGACTTATGAGTTCCTGGAATGTGAATAGTATTTAATATTTATTTTTTTAGGTATAATGCAAAATTAACTGTATTGGATGAACCAAAAAAAGTAAATGTAGAAAATTTTAAAATACTTTATCCAGAATTAAAAACATTATTACTCACTAAAACAAATGATGCAAATAACGATTCATCAGGATTTAAATTTATGGAACAGTTGTCTCCGTCAATTGAGATTAAAACTCCTCTATCTGGATGGAATTCGGAAACCATATGTACTTTTACCAGATCTCTCTGCCTTCCTTACGTGTAAATATTAACATAACATTATAAATATTCAATATTTAATATATTAAAGTTTCACTTCATAAATTTATTTATCTAGGTAATTTGATAATAAATGCATCATATGACTGCTAATTAAATTTTTTTTAATGACCAATAAAAAATTAAATATTTTATATATGACAGTAATATTAAATCGTTTCTTATACATAAATAATGATTGAATTCAATTATATATGTTTTAAATTATTTTATAAATTAAATGAAAATATATATATAAATAAATTCCATTAATTAATTAATCAATAATTCAGTAAAATTGTTCAATTAAATTTTATTATCCTCTGGACTAAAATCCGTATAAAATTACATTGGTTTTAATTAAATATTAAAAATACTCTTAATTAAAATGTATATTAATGCTGAGTTATTTAATTATATTTAAAATAGTTCGTAATTATATTAATTATTCAAATTTTTAAATGAAATTAATATCGTGAATTTAGAGCATACCATATCAAGATGAATATATCAGTATTGAGTTATAATATTCAACATTCGAGAAATATTACATTCAAGTATTTTAGAAACTCAATTTAATAGATGGTATATTTAACAGTAACATTATAAATAAATTTTTTTATATTTAAATATTAAATGTTCGGGTTAAATTGAAATAACTAGATAAATTTAGCAATTGAAATCTAAAAATAAGAAAAGATAATTTGACATAATAGACATTTGACAGAACAAAAGTAACAAGTCAAATATATTATTGAGTAACAAGTTAAAATATATTATTGATTGAAAATTAATTTAAATCAAAAAAAAAAAAATAATTATTAATTAAAGAAAGCTATAATAATAAGTTATTTGTATAATTAATAATTGATTAGTAGATTTTTTTATTTGACAAAGTCATGGACCACTGATTCACTAACAGTATCCCAACGTTGCGAAACGATAATCGGCCAGTCATTAGTAGCTATTCATTGGCCAGCCATCGGCAGCGTCGTTTAAAATATTAAACGGCTGTTGGTAATTAACCATGCTTGGGCCATTTCTAAATGCCAATGCTTGGTCGAGTAACGGCAGTCAGACATCGGCCGATTTACGGCTTTTTTTCCATTAACGGCGACTTTGTACGGGATAGTAGTAGAATAATTAAATGACAAACAATTTATATCTTTATATGAGTGGTCATATTTTTAATTAATTTAAATACAGAGTGAGGGAGAATGGAGTAAAATGAGCCCTTTTCGAAAAAAATTAAAAAAATTGCGAAATAAATTTTCTTTTTTTTAGTTATTTTTTAGAAGTTAAGGAAATGATTAAATAAAATAATTTATCAATAATTAGTGCCTAGTATAATAATAGTTGAGTTTGTCAATTTAAATATAATATCTTACTTTTAATTTAAATGTAATACATTACATACCAAGGGAGGAAATTAGGAGATTCCAGCCCGCGTGTGCGATTTCTTAGCCGAGTCGAAGATGATGGTGGCAAACACGTGGATTAGGACGTCCTACTTTTCTCCGTGGTCTGTAAACGATTTTTCATCAGATCTGCACCGGAAAGTTTAAATTTTTGCTTCTGTTTGTGGGCAGAATAGCGCTCGCGCTAATTTTTATGTTTTGTTGTCTCATGAGAGAAAAGAACGATTTTCTACCTTATAAACAGGGCAGGAATTTAAACTTTCGGTGCAGGTATAGTGAAAAAAGATTATACGTCTGCTTTCAGATTTAAAAATTTTTCTCAACAAATTTTATGTGACTTACATTGCACGATATTGCCCATGGGACTTTTTCTGTACGATTTAAAAAAAAAAAATTTTGAACTTTTTTTTGCTCGTTGTAAATTTATCGATTCCATTTTACCCCCTTGTACGATTTTAATTAGAAGTAAACAAATAAACTGAAAATGTAAATAGAATGTCGTAATTAAAGGATAAAGTTGTTTATTGAGTTAGTGTTACGATAAAGCGCTATAGATTTTGTACTTCGGATAGAGGAATTGTGATTCAAACTGATCCAACTAACTGCCCAGAGACTGAACTCGTCTATAAGCGGCTTAAAACTATAATCTCAACAATTTACTACCTACATTAACTATACAGTTTGTTGGTATATTTTATACTTGATATCAGAATAAGACAGGTGATAAATGAGACTGAAAGTCATTAAGATACATATAATAAATACGTTAACATGATAGATTTGAATATAAGAGATTTTATGATTTGACGCTGATGATCCGTACTAATATTAAATATCATGTAATTTTTCAAAGAGTGAGTTTTATCAGTATAAATTTGAACTGAGGAAGTGATAAATAGATTGATACTACATCAATCTATATACGGTTACCATGGTAACATGCTAAATGACGTATTGATTCTTTGCTATATCTCATATAATATTTGATTTTTTTCTTCGCCTATACTTAGACCATCACTTTATACATCTATATATGTATAAATTTTTTATGTACCTGTATATAAAATTGTATATTTACAATAATGCTCTTTAAAAGAGATGTAGTGGCGAATAAAATTCATGCTTGTTGCATCAGGTCATTCGATAAAAAGCCGACTTGTCATGTACTTTACTTGGTATTTTAAAAAATCGATCCGATTGCTCACTTATTTCCAACAACTTGTATTTTATCCTCTTATTCTTGTTTATTATTTTATTATATGCTTTTATATCATCTAAAGAAGATTGGTACTTCAATTTTATTTATTTATTGCTTTATATTATTTTTTTAAATCTTAGAAATACATACTTGAAAATATACCATCAATTTGAGATCAGTACAAATTAATTCAAATGAAAAGTGATAATGATTACATAAATAATTTTAATATTTAATCACATATAATTTAAGTTTTTTAAATTTATTACCAACAGAATGTTTCGAAAATTTTTGCTAAAACTCCAGAATATTCTAGACCTTTTCAGAATATATCTTAACTTTTATTATTCGAATTCAAAAATTTTATACTCTCTTAAAGTGAATCAGTGAAAAATATTGATAATCTGTAAATAGTCACTGATTTTGTCAGTACTCTGAACTGATTGATTAAAATAAAATTCGCAATCACTTCAAATTCACTCCCGATTTTTTACAGAGTAACGTTCAAATAAATTTAAGATTTTTCAATAATGTTAAAAAATATTCTAGACATTTGTAAAAGATTTAGAAAAGTTCTATAGTCTTCAGAAATATCAAGGGAAACTCAAAAACTGTCAGATTATAAAAAAATCTAAGATTGTCAGGAATACATCAGATAATTCTAGAAGTTTCTGAAAACTTATAAATTTAATTGTTAAAAAAAATAAATAATACCCACACTACAATCAAACAAATCACTAATCCAATCGATATTAAATTTACAATATTTTTTTGTTTAAAAATTTATATACTATTTAATAATTCACCAAAAAATCAACGTTTATTACACGGAACTAAAATGGTTTTATTTAAAATTTTATATTTTAAGTATAAATTCTAATGGATTCGATAGAATTCTGTTCAAGTACTTAATATTTATGATAATTAAAATTCGATCATAATTCCTGAGCTTGTACAAATTTATAAATAAATTTCATCAGAATAATAAAATAAATAATTTATTTCTTAATTGATGTAATTTAAAAATTCAATATTACTTTATATTCTCAATTTAAAAACTTATATATTCATAGTAGTTAAGTAAAATTATATTAAATATTTTCTCATCTTAAAAGTTTTACGTAAATTTACAAAACTTCCCATTCCAGCGTTCGCATTTGGCTTGTGATTTTTTGAAATTTCATTTTAAGTTAAAGTATCTTTTAGTTTTCACTTTGAAAACTTTGAAATGAAACGGCAAGGCTAAGAATATATATATGTATGTATACATATATACATCCGAAGATTGTTTTTTTTTATCTTAGATTTGTTATCTTACAAGTCATCCGGCTGTTTATATTTTTTATTTGTTAACTTACATTCTCTTTCTTTATACTTCTTGTGACTTTTATAATAGCGCGACTCAATCTACGGTGTGGTTTAATGTATAGTCTGAGTGAAAGACGATTTTTCATGTTTTCATTACTCTTCTTTTCAAAGACGACAGTCTCATTTTACGGGTAATACGTCGTAAAGCACTATTGGAGAATTGTAAAACCAAGAAGATGATAAAGGTAGAGGTAAAGGTTGAATTGATATTGATATTGAGGTAGAGTATCAATGCTAGTAAAATTTTTACCTCAAGAGAATAATATCGAGTAAAAAAAATATTCCCAACTTTAACTTTATTTTATTTTCACGTAAATTCATTATCCATAATTCAACCTATAAAATTAATTAAATTTTTTCAATATATTTTTATTTTATCTTCTAGCCGAGAATGAACGACAGTTTTTTTTTTTTTTAATTAGAATTTTAATTAATCAATTATTAAAATATATTGAGAGTTGAGAAATGAGGATAAAAGTAGTGAATTATTATTCCATGCATTAAATCCACTTTCATCACTTGACGTTAATCGATTAAATCGAAGAATAGAATAGAAGTAGAGTAAAGAGGAAGGATGAAAGAGATGAATGGAGATAGTTCACTCCTACTTCCGATCCAATATCAATAATCACAGAGTCACATCCGGGTACCGTTATTATTACTTGATGTTGTATTTGTTGGTGATTTTCGATCAAAGTATTTGATCGTCATGTACATACAACTGAAATGATTCTTGATTATCAGTAACTTGGAATGTAATCGTAGAGTTAGTACTTTGACGCATAGGAACTATAATTGAATAGTATAGTGTATATAGTCAGTATACTATTGGTATACACTTGAGGGAGAAGGAAACAACGTCAAGAATAATAAGCAAGAAATGTTTGTGTGTGTATGTATGAGTACATGTATATATTACCAGTCTGATGGAATAATCATACGACTTATGTAAACAACCGTCTGCATACAACTGAGTACACGCGTACAAATCACGCAACATATTAATTATTAGGACTTAATACTTTTTAATTTTTAAAAGTAGAAAATAGTAATTAAAATTTTTATTTCTTATAATTGACGTTTCATTTTTATTTTCATAAAAATAAATAAATTTTTTAATTTACTATTTTATATGTTGGCATTTTCATGGAAATTTATAACTTATAATTATAAATTCAATTTACTTTTTTAATGTAGATGAACTATTTTTGTTATTGTATTCTTTATTAATCGATAATATTTTATTGGGATTTATAAATAAATAGAAAAAAAGCCATTCGGCATCTGAAGTGGAAGTAGGTTTCTTATTATTTACTTACTTTGAAGTTTTAAGATAAAATTGAATTAATAATAAACTTTTTTTGACATTTTTTATGAATTTCGAAGTCAAATAATACTAAAGATAAAATAATGAAATTTCGATCATAACTTAAAACTATCAAGTAACCAAACTTTTATTAAAATTGGAAAAATTATCGTAGAAAAAAAAAGATTAAAACTAAAACTATAGCTTATTTTACAAGCTTTGACATTTGTTCTGCATGAAAAGGATAGATATTTCCATTAACAAGTTATTGAAGAAAAATAACACGAAAGTAGAATTTTTCGTTAATTTGAAAATTTCAAATTGCAACCATTTCCCAAGTACTAAAACGATTCTTAAAATTTTTAAACGATGAAGATAATAATTTAAAGAAGTATATAAAATTTCATAATCATCCCTTAAATACTTTCAAAGACATGATAATCATATTTTTACCATAACACGAAAATCAATCATGTACTTTGAACCTTTATTAAAATTGAAAAATTTATTGTAAAACAAAAAAATAAAAAAAGTAAAATATAGCTTGTTTATCAGCTTTAACATTCTTTTCACACAATATAAGGCTAGACGTTTCTGGTAAAAAGTTATTCATGAAAAAAGCCGCAGAAATAGCATTTTTGATTTTTTTTGTTTTTTTAATTTGAAATGTCTACCGTTTCTAAACTAGTTGACCGATTTTGCCCATCTTCGGACTTGACCGAGATAATCGCTCATAGAATAAGTTTGCCAACTTTTATGAAGATCTGTTTAGAATTGTCGGTGTTATCGATGCAACAAGGCACGTTATGTTACATACATTTATATATATATATATATATATATATATATATATATATATATTAGGGTGATTACAAAAAAATTATTTTTTTTTTTGCTATTATCCAATGAAAAGTTAGTGATTGCTAAGAAAAAAAACTTCCTACACGACGGGCTTGCTAGCTCAACTCTGAGAGGTCGCTATTTTAATTTTAATTTCCCATCTAATTAACATTTAAAAATTTTTTTTTCATTAAATGTTTAATTACTCGTAAGCTACTGAATATTTCTCAAATTTATGCATAGGTCTTTGAAGCTGATTCCTCAAGCTTTCTAAAACCTTATGATGATTCATAATTATTATAATATGGACGCTAATGGATGCTATCTGAAAATTTCGATGTTTTTATTTCAAAAAGACATTATTAATTTTAACTTTTTCTTTTAATTACTTGATTAAATTAAAAACTTAATTAAATTAATTTACATGTCTCAGCATGCGTATGTCAATAGGTATTGCATGCAGTTAATTTAATTAAGTTGCAAAAAAAAAAAAAATAAATAAAACCAATAATGTCTTTTTGAAATAAAAAAATCGAAATTTCTAGATAGCTTCCATTGGCATTTTAATTATAATAATTATGACTCATCATAAGATTTTTAAAGCTTGAGGAATCAGCTTTAAAGACCTATGAATAAATTTCAGAAATATTCAGTAGCTTACGAATAATTAAAATTTTAATGAAAAAAAAAATTTGTTTCAGGGGGCAAGAGAGAAAAAAAAATCAAAAACTTTTTTTGAATCACCCTAATATATATATATATATATATATATATATATATATATATATATATATATATATATATATATATACATAAACTTTTGAAGCAACGGTATTTTTGGAACCTACTCGACAAATTGTGATAGACTACGGCGAAATTCTTTGAAAATTCCATTATTAGAACAAATGCAATAAATAGATTTTTATGAAATCTAAAAAAAAATTTATTAAGAGAAAGAAGCAATAAAAACATATAGATGATAAATTGGCGAGATAAATAATAAATTTAAAATTATTCATAATAAATTTAGTGATTATTTTTGCAAGGTACAGTGAATTATTTGTGGAATTGATTAAAAGCATCCCCTTTGGTCGTTGTTGAGGATGAGAGAGACGTGGGGTAAAGAGGGAGGCACACGTTCTGAGGCGGCTAGACAGGACGGACGGGCAATCTCATATTTCACTCGAGTATTTCATTTGAGTTTGGAATTGATTGCTCGCCGGGTCGAAGGAAGATAGAGCGGGGTCACACGAGGAAGGGAAGGGAAGGGGATGGGTATGAGGGTCGCGGAGGGTTGTAGAGGGTGAGTTTGTTGGCGTGGGAGGACCAAAGTGCGACGACGCGGGTGTAAGAGGAAGAGGCTGCTGAGGTGGAAGTGGCACTGGTGGTGCTGGGGAAGGTGGAGGAAGTGGAGGAGGTGAAGAAGGGTATGTGTACTGAGGTGAGGGTTATATTGCTTGGGTATGAGGGTTGCTTTTCGTATATATATGTATATAGAGTAGGGGTATATATGGCTCCACGAAGAATGCTAGAGAAGAGAATACATTTGGTGGAACAGTAGCGAATGGAATGGAACGAGATAAACGTATATTTCCAGAACAAATATTTACACGGGGTAAGGGGGAGTAACACATTTGGGGGAATTGAGGAATGAGAAATAGTCAAGTAGTAGTTGAAGTCAGTAGGCAGTAGTAGTAGTAGTATTAGTAGTAGTAGTGGAAATATAATAGTTGTAGTAGTGGAACAAGAGGGTAGGTGAGGGTGGAGGTGAGGAGAATTCAACTGCAAGTAAAAAACTGCGAAAATGTGTTTTCTGTTTGATTTGCGACTATATTTTTCTTTCTACTTGGCTGAGTTTTGGTAGAACTTCCGGGGGGTATAAAAGAATACAAAACTTTTTCTGTTGAATACTTGAAACAAATTTTAAATATGGTTTTCATTACGTTCTATTTTATCGTTCAATTTTTTATTTATTCTTTTTTTTTGTATACTTAATTACATCATAAATATAAAATATTTAGAAAGTATATTAACTTTATTATACTCGGATTTTTTTTTTTACTTTGTTGTTATGATTTATTTATTATTTATTTTTAGTAGTTGCAATATTTTGTTATTATTATTCACAGTTAGTGGTTATATGTAATTGTAATAAATAATTAATATTAACAAAATATACAAACTTAAGTTAATATGATTTATTTTTTATGGAGATAAATTTTACCGTAAACGACAACGTACTTATACGTCATATCTTATAGAAGAGGGTGAGGCACGACGGGTTACCTAAGCGAGTAATTAATTTTTGTTAATATTAATTACTGTACATAATTTCATTTCACTTATATATTAAACGAATCTATGATGAGTTTTAAAATTTTTTTTTACCATGCCTGCACCAAAAGTTTAATTTCCTGGCCTGTTTATAAGGAATAAAGTCGTCCTTTTCTCTTATGAGAAAACAATAGATAAAAATTAGCGTATGCGCTATTCTTCTAACAAACAGAGGCAAAAATTCAAACTTTCAGGTAAAGATTTTATGAAAAATCATTTATAGACTATGGAAGAAAGTAGGACGTCCCAATCCGCTTGTTTGCCACCCCCACCTTCAGCTCGGGTTGGCATTTATACACGCGGGCTGGAATGTCTTATTTTTACCCTGGTAGGTAATATACTGTTACTTATTTATTATACTTAGCTGATAAATTAATAAAATAGTTTGATATTTTATGAAATTATACATGAGCAATATAAATATATGCTGTAGTTTTACTTATATCAAAATTATATGATCAAAAGCTTGTTAGAATATTAGTAAATGTTACTATAAATGTAATTTTGAATGTAATATTTGCTGAGCAGTTCTATCATTTTAATCTCAATAATTTTCTCTTTGTCATACTAAGAAGAGCATAATCTAATAGTAATCTTGTTTTCCTCTCTCTTGCTCTTATTTCACTCCCTTACTCACTGAGCTTGATATCTGAGTAATTTGGAAACTTGCCTAATTTATTTCTCAGGTAATTCAACATTGTACTTGGTTGATTCGTGAAAAAGATTATTGACTTACTTTGAAAACTTCAAAGAGAATCTTATGAACAAATGATTTATTTTTTTTAAATGTTATTACTCTTCACTTATTTGAGTGTTTAATTTAATTAAATTTTCAAATGTTTAATATTAAAAAAAATTTTGACTGGTCTTTGTAAAAATGTTTGTTTTTTCTTTTCTTTTTTTTTTACAACAAACTTTGTCTTCTCATCATTAAAATGAAACATATTTTAATGTAAATAAATTTAGAAATTTAATTTTTTTATATTCGCTTTTCATTTACTGGTAACATTCAACTTACTTTTAATTATAGGTACATTCGTCCTCATTACGAAGTTTAATTAAAACCTACTACACTGCTGTTTTCATTTGAATATAATGAAAAGAGAAATGATCATAAATAAAATACATAAAATAAAATAATAAAGTTTATTATAAAAATAAAAGTGACAAATTGTAAAATTTATTAAAATATTTAGGTAATTAATAAAATTTATTATAGCTTTTTTATTTTTTATTTTTTATTCATTAAAAATCTCACAATATAAATTATAACATAATGAATATGCATATATGTATATATTTGAATATTTATTATAGTTATGAAATAAAATAAAATTATATAAAAGTAATTTATTTTTTTTTTTTAAAAAGTTTATTTAATATAATATAAAGTCTATTTACAAAAAGCTGATAAAGTTTGTGTTACATAATCAAAGTAAAATTGAAGTCGTCTGGCGCCGAGGGTAAAAGACTCGACAAGGGTATGAGAGTGGCCAGAAGACGAAGAAGATGAAGAAAAATAAGCTAAAAAAGAAGCTGAAGTTGATGTAGGAGACGAAGAAAGTATAACGTAGAAGCCGTTTTGCTTATTCATGAGTAAATTTCCCTCTAAAACGAAAATACTGAAAGAGTAAATGGAAAAATATTGGGATATAGGTTAAAGTAAAAGAATTACAAAGAAAAAAATAAATCTAAAATAAACATTATTTTGTTTTTTTATTAATTTTAATTATATATAAATATTTAAACATTAAACTTTACGAATAAATAAGTGTATAATGTAAATATTTTATACATTTTCTTCAAGTAAATATTATTTTTTCGTTAAGTTTTTGAATAAAAACCAACGATCTAAGTTTTCATTACTCCTTAATTTTCTATGCCATTGGTACAAGTGTATTTAAGTAGTTTTCCTTAGTTAAACTTTTTAATATAAACGAACTTTGAATAATAAAAATGCACGTTTTTATTTTTTTTGTGTGAAAAAATTAAAATATAGGAAAATTTTGTTAGAGTTTTTAGTTTTTATTTTATTTACCTTTCATTGAAGCTTTTAAATACTAACTGGCTTTTATTTATTCTTACAACTTTAAAAAAAAGTTGTAGGGAATGAGAATTAAAATAAAGTAATGTAAACTCACATTTGGATTAAATACGAGAGCTATTATATATATATATTTTAGCAAGTATTTTACGGATTTTAAAAGCTCGGATGTAGATTTTCAAGATTGTTAAAAAAGTGTTACTTTTTTTTTAGTAAATTTAATTTAATTTTTCTCTGTTTTAATACTTTTTTCAGTTTTTTTAATATAAAGTGTAAATTTTTTAGCCGTTAAATAAACTTTTCATTTAATCTTCAAGGATTAAAGTCGAGAAATATTTAACCGGATAAAATATTTTTAACTCCCGAGTTTTATTTATTACTTATTCAACTTTATTTACACACAGTAATTTTATTATAAAAGAAAACAACAAGAATATTTATTCTTCAATTGGAAAGTTATGGATTTTTTAAGACAATGTCCTTAAAATTATATAGATAAGAATAAATTACTGTTTCATTATTGATCGATAATTTTAAAACGATAGAAAAGACGATCGTATTTATATTGAATAATATATTTTTGTTATCGATACCAAATAATAAAAAACAAGTAAGTAGTATCTATCTAAGTATGTATAAATGAAATATTGGTCGAGTAGGACAGTAACCGGAGATCAAAGTTTATTGAAGAAAGCATCTATACACGGAGAGAAAATTATGGTAACAGTTACTATATATTATGGGAATGGTTCCCATACTGCATGGTAACCGGTTTCTTTCAAATGTTGATTATAGGAACGGCATTCATATATATTATGGTAATCATTCCTATAATTATGGGTATAATTCCTATATGGTATCGGAATAGTTCCTATGGAATCATGGTAATCGTTACCATGTAACTATGATAATAGTTACCATAATATTTAGAAATTATGATAAATTTTTTTTTGTAATAAGCATTTTTTTGTATACTTAAAATTTTGTAATATACAAAAAAAACGCTTCTGACAAAAAAAAAAAAAATTATTATAATTTCTAAATATTATGGGAATTATTACCGTGATATTATGGTAACCATTCCCATACTATTATGGTAACTATTCCCATAATATTATGGTAATCGTTACCATAATATCATGGTAATAATTTCCATACATTATGGGAATGATTACCATAATATTATGGTAACCATTACCATAATATGATGGTTATGTTTACAATAATATTATAGGAATAGTTACCATAATATATAGGGCTTATTCCCATGTAACGGGGTAAAATTTAATTTATCATCAAGGAATACCGTGGTTTCCCACGGCTGGTCAGTTACCCGAGCCGAAACCCCAAATAAGTACCCGTTAGAGTTTTTCGACTTGTCGCCGGGTGCGCTAATTGAAGAAGCTCGGACTTCTGTCCCAAAATTAATTAAGTGGGGAGGCCATTTTCCGGAAGTTGCCGAAAATGGCCGAGCTGAGAATATATAACCACAGGACAGCAGCAAAATCAAAAAGAGTCGGTCGAGCCGACAAGCCTAACGGACGTCCATCTGCCGTGAGCCTTATCCAGAAGACCGGAAACCAAGGAAAGTCCAAGGGAAGCTAGATAGACGCCAAGGGTATCATCCGGTGAATAAGTGCAAAGTTGAGTGTTAATATCGGAGTGTTGTGCGTAAATTAATTCTCGGCAGGTAGGCCAGAATTATTAAATTAATTAACATCGAGAATAAAGTTATCAGAAGTGTTAACAACTTTGCGTCTTCAATAGAATAAATTTTCGGCGGGGGAAGCCAGAATTTATTGTAAAGAAATAAAATAATAATTAACCACGTGTTTGGTAAAATAATTCTCGGCAGCGAGGCCAGAATTTATTAATCATTAATTGTAAATTAAGGAGTAAAATTTCTCGGCAGGAGGCCAGAAATTATAATAGTTATTAAGTCATTGTTATATAATAAATTAATCGGTAATTTAATAAGATAAAATTTACAAGACTAAAAATCAAGTGCTGTGAAAAGCGGGATAAAAGATTGAGATTTTAATAAATTAATTTTGAGTAGAATAAATTGATGTCAGTAAATTTATAAATTGTTAAAGGAAATTAAAATTTGTGACGAGCACGGGACAAATATATAAAATAAATATAAATATTAAAAAATAAGTGTACGGTAGGTGCGAGAGAGAAGGCAAGCAAGTGACAAGCGCGACCGAGCGTCCGACGGGAAGAGCGCGACCGAGCGGAGGGGATAGACGCAGAGTGGGGAATATGTTTGCGGTGGCGTCCGCTAGAGCGCGCATGATTTAAAAATATTTTCCAAGAGGGATAGTAGGCTCAGAAGTTTTATAAGCCGCTCGAAGTGACGGATGCGGCAAACGAGTTCAGTACGAGCGGTGCGCACGAGCTGGACTATTCTCAGCAGAGGACGTTATCGAGGTAACTCTTCTGTATTATTTTTGCGCCGAAACGGTTAAATTATATTTATTGTAATAAGTATAACTCGTTAAATAAATATAATTGAGATTTGCTCGGGGATAGTCGGATATTAATCCAGAGGTGCTCTGAATTAATATTGCCGAGATAGATTGATTTTTGGCCAAACCACTAGGCAGATTACACGTGGAATAAGGTTTTACCTGTTTCGTGTACTCTAGGGGAAGGCACGACGGGTTCCTGAGGCGTAGCTTCTGGGCCGGTGTCTTTATAATTTGCAGTAGGGCTTCTCCCTACTGGTAGAGGGTCCGGGGTACTAGCTAGATAGAACGTGGGGTGAAAAGAAGTCGAGTCTCCGCGGTCGCGACGCGAATCCCAGTTAGGAGTAAAATATTAAGAATTCGCGGCTTGTCACACTTAAATAAGAATATTGTAACGAGGTATCTTGGTGTATATTATAGTTCTCTTAAATTATAATCCTTTTAAAATAATTAATATTTGTACATATTAGTGAATAAACGGTATTTCAAGTCAAACAAATAAATTTTAGTAATTATCTGAGTTACGAGATCCCCATCCTGACCCTGGGTATCCGACGAGCTAAAGAGTAGGGGAAACGATAACTAATCAACATCGTGAGGTCTTTAAAACCTTCCGTAACGTTACAGATAATTATTTGGCGCTCGAACAGGGACTTGTAAAAAAAAAAAAAAAAAAAAAAAAAAAAAAAATCGCGGATAGTTTAACTTTGTAAAAATGCCACTCCAACATTCACCTCCGAATAAAACTTCGTATCTGTGGGCTCTAAGAAAATCGAGTATAATCGAGGAACTTAATAAATATCAAATAGAATTCGATCCGGGTGCTACTCTGGCAGAACTTAGAATTATTTTACGAAATTTTATCATTAACTTAAAGAAAACGGTGCCAGGGAGTAAGGAGAATAGTTGCACGAATCTATTAAAAAGTATTGAAATCGCGGAACGCGTAGAATCAGAGGAATTGGAGGCGGGTATAAAAAATCCACCATCACATCCGAACCCAGTCGATAATATTGACGTTCAAGTAGTACGAAAAACCGATTCTACACAATCGACACCTACCCTGAGAAGATCGGAACGATTAAACCCGACAGCATCGCGATCAGCAGACGATCTATTTAACCAAGACATACAAGAAGACTCGGACAGTGAGGAGGAGGAAATTTTATGTGAGATAGAGCGGGAACTTGAAATCAAATTTAAACATGAACAGGCTGAAAAAAGGAGAATAGAAAACGAAAGAAAAGAAGCGGCGCTGCGACAACAAATGGCGGAACAAATCAGGGCCGAGTTTGAAAAGAAACAAGCAGAGAAACGGGAAAAAGAGAAACTAGTAGCTAGGGAACAGCGAAAGAACGCGTTAAAAGAAAGGGTAATGAGCTGGTGGGGAAAACGATTCGGTTCAGAGGTCGCGATAGACAAACAGTCAACTCCAGTAACAGAAAATATTGAAGATTTAAAAGCACGGCTAGAAAAAGAAATACGGGCAGATCTAGAAAAAGAATATGGTCTGAACAACGAAAACCGACAAGTTAATGCACACTACGAACTAACAACATTTCGACGAAATGAGATGGATGTACGCGATCAAGTAAGAAAGTGGGGCGTAACTTTTGATGGCGGTAAGGGCCTACAAGATTTCATAGAACGGGTTGATGAAATGAGTCAAAGTTACGGTATCAGAGGGAGTCAAGTTATTCAGTGCATCCCTATCCTATTAAAAGATAAAGCGCTGCTATGGTATCGTAATAATAAACGAAATTGGGCAACGTGGGAAGAATTTGTCACCGATCTAAAATTATTTTACATGCCATCAGGAGTGGATATCCAGCTAGAGGAAGAAATAAGAAACCGAACGCAATGACCCAAAGAACCGGCAAAAGAGTACATAACAAAACTGCAAACCTTAATGAGAAGACACGGTCAAATGAGTGAAACCGCAAGGCTAGAGCGACTATATCACAACTTACGACCAGAATATAAAAAATACATTAAACGTACAGAATTTAAAAATGTCAACGGATTAATACAGTTATGCGATACCTATGAACAATTATTAATCCAAGAAGCAACATACAAGCCCCCGAAAAATCACTCGGTAATACCGGAGACCGTATATAACGTAAGCCAAGGGAAGAAACGGAAAGAGAACGACAATATGATAATAAACGAGTATGATCACCGGCGAAATTGTTGGAAGTGCGGCGAAACGGGTCACATACAAAGTGGGTGTCGTAACATACGGGTATTAATGTGTATCTTCTGTGGGACAAGAGGAAGAGACACACAATCATGTAACTGTACGCGGCCGGGAAACGACCAGGGGGCCAGCACGAAAGATACGGGTCGGCCCATGGAACAAATCAATACAACAAACAAGGACCAACAGGGCCCCAGAGAGGGGGAAAATCCATCCAACATGAAACGAAGCCACACATTCACGAGACCCCAAGAAAAATCGTGGGCTCGGCAGAGCCGGTCATTCCGTTATCCTCAGAATCCACCCCAACCAAACAAGGACCAACAACCCCCGCAACGATACCAACAACCACGATATCAACCACCTCCACGTCAGTACCAACACGACAATCAATCACTGACCCCTACCGATTCAACGCCGAATTAAAACCTCAAGATCCGCGACCACACATTGTTGTCAGAGTAGGGGATAAGACATTATGGTGCTTGGCGGATACGGGAGCAACTACCTCGTTGATTAGTCAGGAACTATGGGAATATATAAAGGCTAAGAAAATATATTCTAATTATAACCCTATTCGGCAAACAGCAACAGTAACAGACGGTCGGGAAGTATGTTGTGTGGGAGTAGTAAACGTACAAATGAGAGTAAGAGACAAAGATCGCGAACTACCTTTCTTTATCATGCCAGACTTCCATGGGGATATGTTATTTGGAATAGACAATTTGGGTGAAATCAACTTCAGTATTTGCTTAAATCAAGGTAGACGAGAGACGCAGCACGTGATAAGTATGTGTACCGTCGTTGACGCAATAACTAGAGCAAGAAAAGAAATAGATAGAGAGTTATTGTTAAACGCGGAAATAAAAGGGCCGACGTCTTTAGCTTATCACAACATTAAAGTAAAACCGGGAGTTGAGCCAATTAAATTCCGATATTCGCCTAGAAATCCTGCAATGCAAAAAGTGATAGACGATGAGGTAGATCTGATGTTATGGAAAGGCATCATAGAATCGTCCAACAGTCCATGGAGTTCCCCGGTAGTCCTGGTGAAAAAGAAAAATAAGAAATACAGATTTTGTATTGACTTTCGAAAAGTAAATGAGGTTTCCGAAAAAGATGCGTACCCACTTCCCCAAGTCAACGCGATTTTAGATAAATTACGGAACGCCAAGTACATATCATCAATTGATCTCGAGAGTGGGTATTGGCAAGTGCCTCTGAAAGAGGAAAGTAAACCAGTGACAGCATTTACGGTACCAGGGCGTGGACTCTTCCAATTTAAAGTAATGCCATTTGGGTTACATTCGGCACCAGCGACATTTCAAAGACTAGTAAACAGCATCATCGGTCCAGAATTAGAGCCATACGTATTCGTCTATCTAGATGATATAATTGTGATCGGTCGAACCTTAGAAGAACACATGGAAAAATTACGTGAAGTGTTCAAACGTTTGCAGGAAGCAAACCTAAAGATAAATAAGGAAAAAAGTAAATTCCTCGAGACACGGCTAGTATATTTAGGTCATGTTATCGATGGTAAGGGTATACGCACAGATACAGAGAAAGTAAAAGCCATTGACGACGTAAAAATACCCACAAGTGTTAAAGAGGTACGACAATTTGTCGGTATGGTCTCTTGGTACAGGAGATTTATACCCAATTGTGCAGAACTGACAAAGCCTCTGACCGCGTTACTTCAGAAGAAGAAGAAATGGCGATGGGGAGATCGCGAACAAGAAGCCTTTGCAACGCTGAAAGAAAAATTAAAAACAGCCCCCATTTTAATGCCCCCTAACTTCGAAAGACAATTCACTCTGCAAACCGATGCTAGTCGAGAAGGGTTAGGAGCAGTACTGACACAAGAAATAGAGGGTAAAGAACACGTTATTGCATATGCAAGTCGGTCCTTGAGCAAAAGCGAGATTAACTATACGGTCACGGAAAAAGAATGCTTGGCGGTCGTGTGGGGTATTCAAAAAATGAGACCCTACCTTGAGGGTTATACGTTCAATGTAATAACGGACCATCAGTCGTTAAAGTGGCTAACAACAATCGAAAGTCCGACAGGTCGGGTAGCAAGATGGAGTCTGTACTTGCAGCAATTTGATTATAACATTATTTACCGGAAAGGGAAGTTAAATAAAGTCGCGGACGCGTTGTCCAGGAGTACGGGCGAACATAACGGGAAAGAAGATGGGGCGATGCAAGAAACAATAGTAGTAGCTAGTGTCACCGTTAATGATAAGTGGTATCATCGAGTAAAAGAAGGGGTAACTAGGTGCCCGAAACAATATCCGGAGTTCTGCATTAAGAACGGGAATTTGTATAAACATGTACATCACAGTTTAAACTATGCCGAAAGGGCGGACGCATGGAAGATGTGTGTACCGGAAAGTTTACAAACAAAGGTGATGCATGAGAATCATGACGAACCCACGGCGGGACATTTAGGAGTTACTAAAACGATTGCGCGGATAGCCCGCAATTACTATTGGCCGCGTATGCACCAGGACATAGCGCGGTATGTACGAAACTGTAAGAACTGCCAAGAATTCAAACCACCTCAACATCAAACACCAGGCAAAATGGGGACGATAAACGCTACGCGGCCATGGGAAGTTGTTTCCATAGATTTAATTGGTCCCAAACCAAGATCATCTAATGGAATGTGTTATGTATTGGTCATGCAAGACAAGTTTACGAAATGGGTAGAAACCCAACCCCTACGTCAAGCCACCGCGGCAGCAGTTATAAAAAGTTTTAAGGAAAAGGTCCTGTTACGGTTTGGGAGAGTACGGGTGGTCATTTCCGATAATGGTAGCCAATTCGTAAGCAAAGGATTCGAAAGTTTACTAAAGGAATATGATATCAAGCACATGAGGACTCCTCCCTACTCTCCGCAGTGCAATCCGGTCGAGCGTACTAATAAAGTCATTGGTACGATGATTTCACAGTTTATTAAAAAATCCCAGCGGTCGTGGGATAAATATTTACCCGAACTAACCTTCGCAATCAACACGGCTAAACACGAATCCACTCAATTTACCCCTGCTTACTTAAACTATGGTCGTGAACTATTTCCCCCAAATACCCTGCGCACTAGTTGCGAAAATGGTCAGTCAGTCGGGAATTATGATCACATGGAAAGTTTAAGAGTTCTGTCAGAGGCAATGAACCTGGTTCGAATTAATTTAGCTAAAGCATTTACACGCCAAAGTCGTTATTACAACGAAAGACACGGGAATTGGAAACCTAAGGTGGGGGATAAAGTCGCGAAACGGGAACACCACTTATCCTCTGCTATTGACAAATTTTCCGGAAAATTAGCGGAAAAATACTCCGGTGGGTACACCATAAATACACAAGTTAGCCCTAACGTTTTTCAAATTTCGCGGGGAAAAGAAACTCACATAGTCCACATTAAAGATCTTAAGCCATACCATGAACAAGAAGTACCGTTAATCACATTAGATTCATTTTATAATTAAAAATATATATATATAAATATATATATATCTATATTCACATATATACGCCAAGATACAACGATAAAAAAAAAAAAAAAAAAAATATATATATATATATATATATTATTTGTTTGAATTCGTTTTTTTTGTTTTTCGTTTTTTTTGTTGTCATGTTTTTTTTTTCCTTTGGTATATTTATAATAGCGAGAACGAGAGAGACAGAAAGAACTAGAGTAAGACGGAGAGGGAATGCTTAGAAGAGACGAGATGGATTTGATAAAAGCAGCTAAGGCTATGTTAAAGGAATCAAGGGAGAAAAGAGAGAAAAGGTTGAAAGAGAAGGAAAAGCAGAAAGTATTAAAAGCAAAATTACCAGTAGGGGGAGGCCCAGCAAAGAATACGCTCCAAGAAAACCCTCCTGCAGGACAGGAGGAGACAGAAAAAGATAAGGGCAAGAAGGACATATCCATCGATTCTCCTCCCAAGGAGAATGAATCGCCAAATAAACCAGGGGGAGCAGAAAGCCCAGTAGTCAAGGAGTTGGACGACAAAGAACAGGGTCAAGGTACAAAAATTAAGCCAGCTGTACCAAATCTCATAACCAATCACCAACGGGGTAATTGGCTAGTGACCCAGGAAACACCAGCGCCGGGAAAACGCAAGGCCGTGTTCGTGAATCAAGCTATCGCTCCTTCAGGTCGTAAGGCTAAGCTCCTGGATACGCCAATCACTCCTCGGAAGTTTAAAAAACCAAAAATACGGAGCACTGAGATACTACGACCACGAGAAATAATTCAGGGCATTATCGTTCCGGCAGCAGCGTTAGATTCCTCCACGGACAGCGAGTATGTGCCACAGCCGGTAGGCACGCCTCTGCAACAAGATGTCGACATCTACGTACCGACGCCCATAGTTAAAGCTCCGGACAAATTAGCCGCCGAGGCAGTTCCAGACCTGAGGGTTCTTTTAAATAAACCGGAGGCATTACCAGTAATTTCTGCGCCTTTACCACAACCCTTCTCTACTCCCGTTTATCAAAATCAAAGCATAAACCAGCAGGTTCCGAAAAAGCCAAAGCGTCGCCAGCCACAAAAAAGATTTTTGGAGAGAGATGAAGAAGGAGTAATGTGGCAGGTAACCATTCGTGGAAAGCAAACAAAGCGACGTCTAGCGCCTAACAAAGAAGTCCCGTCGCCCAAGCCCGAGGAACCAAAGAAGACTGAAAAGCCACAAGACGCATTAGTTAAGGATCAGTAAAATATATGTAAAACCGTGTAATAATTATTTATGGATTTATTTTTTTTATTATTTATTATTATTTATGTAATGTTTAGAATTAAGGAAATTTGTGATCTCCTTCCAGTGTAATAATATATAATAATAATATTATAGGTATCTAATATATACTTAAGTATTTATAATCATTGTTAGTTAGTGAGCCTGTGATTTCCTTATCAGTACCAAATATAAGATAAACAAAAGAAAAGAAAAGACCACAAAATGTGCACATATATATAATATATGGTGACAGTTTAGCGGCCTTTTCTTTATTAAGAAAGGGGAGTGTGACGAGCATGGGACAAATATATAAAATAAATATAAATATTAAAAAATAAGTGTACGGTAGGTGCGAGAGAGAAGGCAAGCAAGTGACAAGCGCGACCGAGCGTCCGACGGGAAGAGCGCGACCGAGCGGAGGGGATAGACGCAGAGTGGGGAATATGTTTGCGGTGGCGTCCGCTAGAGCGCGCATGATTTAAAAATATTTTCCAAGAGGGATAGTAGGCTCAGAAGTTTTATAAGCCGCTCGAAGTGATGGATACGGCAGACGAGTTCAGTACGAGCGGTGCGCACGAGCTGGACTATTCTCAGCAGAGGACGTTATCGAGGTAACTCTTCTGTATTATTTTTGCGCCGAAACGGTTAAATTATATTTATTGTAATGAGTATAACTCGTTAAATAAATATAATTGAGATTTGCTCGGGGATAGTCGGATATTAATCCAGAGGTGCTCTGAATTAATATTGCCGAGATAGATTGATTTTTGGCCAAACCACTAGGCAGATTACACGTGGAATAAGGTTTTACCTGTTTCGTGTACTCTAGGGGAAGGCACGACGGGTTCCTGAGGCGTAGCTTCTGGGCCGGTGTCTTTATAATTTGCAGTAGGGCTTCTCCCTACTGGTAGAGGGTCCGGGGTACTAGCTAGATAGAACGTGGGGTGAAAAGAAGTCGAGTCTCCGCGGTCGCGACGCGAATCCCAGTTAGGAGTAAAATATTAAGAATTCGCGGCTTGTCACACTTAAATAAGAATATTGTAACGAGGTATCTTGGTGTATATTATAGTTCTCTTAAATTATAATCCTTTTAAAATAATTAATATTTGTACATATTAGTGAATAAACGGTATTTCAAGTCAAACAAATAAATTTTAGTAATTATCTGAGTTACGAGATCCCCATCCTGACCCTGGGTATCCGACGAGCTAAAGAGTAGGGGAAACGATAACTAATCAACATCGTGAGGTCTTTAAAACCTTCCGTAACGTTACAAATTGTATGCGAAGAAAAAAAGACACGAAATAGAGAGAGATAGACTGAGACGCGCGAAGTAGAGAGAGATAGTGTCGGTCGCTCGAGTCAGTAAAGTCTATCACTTGATGGAAAATTAATACTGGAAAATTTTTATGAATTAAAGTAAACGGTTATACAAAAGAGAAGATTAAGGAATAACTAAAATAAAATTTTAAAGAAAGTTTTAGAAGAAAATTACATATTGTGTGTGTGTGATTTAAGTCCAGTGGACAGTAAATTAATTAAATAAAAAGTGTGTGTGTGTGCGATATAAAATGATTCCAGGGGAATTTTTAATTAATTATTTTGAAATGATTAGATCCAGGGGATCTGGCAAGTTGCCGATTTTGTTATTTAAGATCCAGGGGATTAGGCCGGTGGCCAAGGTTATTATAATAAGTCCAGGGGACAAAATGTATTAAGATCCAGGGGATCAGGCAGTTTGCCAAAATTGTATAAGTCCAGGGGACTCAGTTTTAAATAGATCCAGGGGATCAGGCCAGGGGCCAATTAAATCTTTAAATTCACAAGTCCAGGGGACTAAGTGATCAATGTTATAAAGTCCGGTGGACTCCGTTAGATAATAAAATAATTATAAGTGAAGTAAAATTTTCTAAATTTAACATCTCCGGTTCTGGAAGGCCGAGTCTTATCTTCCAGTGGCGCCCTTGTTAAAATCAATTAATAAAGGGGCCAAATTTGACAAGGTTGAAAATTACCCTGTTACACCCGTATACACTTAGAAACCACTACAATGTGATTATAGGATCGGTTACTATTTGCTTGTGGGAACTATTCCTATGAGTAAGGTAATCATTACCATAATTCTTTCACATGCGATATGGAAACTGTTACCATAATGATAGGAATTGTTCCCATACTTATGGAAACTTTTCCCAGAAAGTATGGGTCTATATCTCATAATCCCAAGTAATCATTACCATAACGGTATGGGATGATATTTCATAAACGTACTAGGAACAGTTACCATAATTTTCTCTCCGTGTATAGTATAGAATAATAG
Source organism: Microplitis demolitor (assembly GCF_026212275.2). Lineage (NCBI taxonomy): Eukaryota > Metazoa > Arthropoda > Insecta > Hymenoptera > Braconidae > Microplitis > Microplitis demolitor. The sequence goes on along the minus strand of NC_068547.1, from coordinate 15,864,259 downwards.
TCAATCTAACTACCGGAAATGATAAAGTTATTTAGTACAAGAGCTTTAGAGCAACGATAAAATCAAAAATTTTAAAACATTTGAAATTTTTTTGGTCTTCGAGCTTAAAAAACTGTCAGACCGATTAAACACTTATATCTATTACCCGCCCGGTTCGCTGGGCATTTCGTAATGTTAGATGACTCTATATTTTGTTTTGATTATTGATATCAATATTCTGGCATTAACCGTTTAAACATCCGTAAATATACTTATTCTCTCACCCTTTCCTACACGCTAAGAATTTTATGGTAATGATTCTCATCGAGGATTTTTAATAGTTACCATACTGTATAGTAATTTTAGAATTTTATACAATGATGCTATTAAAAACCATCATATGATATTAACTATAAATATCCCCGAATAATAATCACTCTCACCAATAATAGTAATTACTCACATCATAGATAGCAACATTTATAATTTTCGGTAACAATGTTTACTATATATAACGCGATGGTAATAGTTACCATCGCGTATGTAAAAGTCACTGACGAGTTTTTTAATTATACACTTAATTATATATATATATATATATATATATATATATATATATATATATATATATACACGGAAAAAAGAAAACTGGAATAGTTATTACAGAATAAAATATGAAATTCAGTCCGTCATATTAAAAATTACAAAAGTTGAAATGTATACTGTAATTTTTTAATTTTATCATGTAAAAAATTAGTTGCAAATGAAGTAGTAACATTTACAGTTTGAAAATGTAAATCGTACATAACAAAATGTAAAATAATTATTACCTTTTGCTTACAGAAAGTTTGTTTCTTCAAAACTCATTTAATCCTCTTTAAAACTGTAAAAATTACAGTTTAGGCGTTGTGTAAAAATTAAAGTATCAAATAAGAAAATTTGTTGAGTGGTTCGAGAAGATTTACAGTATGGGCATTCAATTATAAATCTTAATGTAGAAAATGGAACTATTACATCTCACACTGTAATTTTTAAAATTTCTTTGTCAAGTATCATTAATGCCGTAGCAATCACGAACTATTACTATTTAAAATGTAAAAATAAAATAAAAATTCAGTAAATATTTTTGAAATAGCATATGTGAGTGCACGTTGCATTTAGCCAAGACCCATGCCTCAATATTAGAGGTTATAATAATAAGAGTCTTCTGTTTCACGGGTATCTCATGTGAAGTAATTATTCCACGTGGTGTCGTCTAGTACAGTGCAAAGTCTTTCAATTGTGAATTTTAATAGTTGAATGATTATTTTTGGTAAATACCCGATGAAAAAAGATTTTATACAATTGTATAAAACTTTATATAAATTGGATAGAAAAAATGGCCCTATCCATTTGTATATAATCGTACATAATTATATCTTACTTGTATATAATTTGTATAAATTCACATAATGTTTTCGTATAGATTATATATAATTATATACAATTCTATATAATTGTATACAAATATATACACCTGTATATAATTTTGTTATTGTTTTTTGCATTTTTATATATAATTATATACGATTGTGTATAATTGTATATAATTGTATACAGATATATACAATCTTTTTTTATCGGGTAAATAAATTTTTTATACAGTTCGCTTGTTTATTAATAATTTTATTTTTGTTTTCTTATTTTATATTGATTTTAATTGTTGTCAATTCAAAAAGAAATTTGTAAGTGTGGTAATAATTTACTTTTTTTTTGTTTATGTTTGGTTACCATAGGTAATTCTCATCTATTTTCTCAATTGAAATTAATTATCAAGGGTGATGTTGAATCGTGTCACTATTCAAACTCTATTATTGAAAAAAATAAACACAAATATTACTAACTGAAAATGTAAAATTTACAGTTTATAGTGGCAATATCGTAATTTTAAGAAACAAGTTTTAAAAATTTTAACGTAAAACTTGATGAGAAAAACTTTAAGTTTTGAAGCATATCGAATGACACTGATAATTTTCAACAAATATTATAGTGCGAGAAAGTAAACTTTATACATTTTCAAACTGTAATATTTCATACTTAAAATGTAAAGCTTACTGCGCGATGCCAAACTGTAACTTTTACAGTTTCGTTTATGAAGTGCTGCTTTACTATTTGAAAATGTAATAAATGCTCGTTCGAACAGCAATTATTCCTGTTTTCTTTTTTCCGTGTATATGCATATATACATATATATACATATACATATAATTTCTAATCATCAAAATGGAGAAAATTTTTTCTTTATCGTAGTCTTTTTTTTTCTTTAGTCTAATTTTGAATTTTATGACAATCATTCTCATCGAGGATGATAATACTTGCCATACAAAGTTGTAATGATTACGATCACGGGATAGCAGCTACTACCATCACTCTATTGTGAACAATATCATCGAGTGATTGTAATATTTGTTATGGGATATGTTAATAGCTACTATTTTTGTGATAGTTATTATTATACTAATTTAATACCCGAGATGGTAACTATTGTCATCGTGTATTTTAATTAATAACATATTATATTGTGAATCTTACAATAACTTGCAACGTTACGGAAGGTTTTAAAGTCCTCACGATGTTTATTAGCTATCGTTTTCCCTACTCTTTAGCTCGTCGGAAACCCAGGGTCAGGATGAAGATCTCGTAACTCAGATAATTACTAAAATTTGTTTGTTTGACTTGAAATACCTTTTTTATTTAATAATATGTAAAAATAATAACAATATAAATTATAAGAGAAAAATATAATATAAACCAAGATACATCGTTACAATATTCTTATTCAAGTGTGACAAGCCGCGAATTCTTAATATTACTCCCAACTGGGATTCGCGTCGAGACCGCGGAGACTCGACTTCTTTTACCTCACGTTCTATCTAGCTAGTGCCCTAGACTCTCTATCAGTGGGGAGAAGCCCTACAGCAAAATATGAAAACACAGACCCAGAAGCTACGCCTCAGGAACCCGTCGCGCCTTCCCCTAGAGTACACGACACAGGTAAAACCTATTCCACGTGTAATCTGCTTAGTGGTTTGTGCCAAAAATCAATCTATTTCGACAATATGAATTTAGAGAACCTCTGAATTATTATCCGACTATCCCCGATCAAATTTCAATTATATTTATTTAACGAGTTATACTCATTACAGTAAATACTAGTCTTGGGTAGTTCGCGAACGACCTAGGTCGGAAGAGCGCTCCTTTAGGTGAACTATGCGAACTAGTTCGTCGATGATCTCGCTCTTAGTTCTTTTCATATTTTTTTTTAGCGTCGGTTTTACTAGACACTGGCACTATGTGACCAACCGAGTTATTTACTTTTTCTGTGCACGCCTTGATATTTCGAGAGACTATTTATATATTAGATCATTACTCAACGAGACTAGCTGTTGACTAATGATTAATATAAATTATTTAATTTTTTCATTTTTACAAAAGTAAAAGATTTGATGTGCTATAAAAAAATGTCAACTTTAATTGCAATAATTAGCATTTTTTAAGTATTGTAATATAATTACGCATTATACTAGAAACGAGACTAGCTGTTGACTAATTATTAATATAAATTCTTTTATTTTTTCACTCTTATTTAAATAAAAAATGTTATGTTCCATAAATAAACAGAACCTGCAATAATCATAAATATGTTTTTTTCTCTATTTATTGTTTTTATTAAATTATTTAAAAAAAGAACTAATGAACTAATAGAGCGAACTAGTTCGCCATTGGATTATGAACTAAATTGAGCGTTCTCAGTGGTTACCGATTAGGCCCAAGACTAGTAAATACAATATAACCGTTTCGGCGCAAAAATAATATACCAGAAGAGTTGCCTCGATAACGTCCTCTGCTGAGTATAACAGGGCAATTGCTGTTACTCTGGTCGTCCTTAAATTACCTTTTTAAGGGCGCCACTGGAAGTGATAACGGCCTCTCAGAACCGGATCTTAGATCGTCAGGGTCGGTGTAAAATTTAATTGCAAGAGAAGGATGAGGAAGGATAACTTATAAATGATTTAATTCTCCGATTAACACTTTAAACCTTTTTATTTTTCCAATGCCCTATTTAACCTTTATGATTTAACTTCACTTATGACCTCTTATAAACCTTATATTTTATACCTTTTATAAACCTTATAACTTCTTATAAACCTTATAACATTAAAACCTTAATTAACCTTAGAACCTTTATAATATTATGCCTTATAAACCTTAAACCTTAATTAACCTTATAACCTTTATTAAAACCTTATTTTATTAACCCGCAATATTTTCTTTATTAAAATTGGCCAACTACCTTTGGCATTTCCACACACTCCCACACACAATAGTTAAAAATCGCTTAACCTTCGCGACACTTAACTATTAATATTTTCCATTAAAATTCTTATTTATTTCACTCACACACTCACTCTGTCCCCTGGACTTATTTTACACACACTGAATTTACAATAATATAAATTTTCCATTAATTTTAAATAAATTAATTAATTTGGAAATTATATAATTATTAATTAATTTATTATTTACTTTTAATTTTCCTTAATTTATTATTATTATTCCTTTTATCACTTTTATCACCAATTGTTTTTACTCCAAAATTTAGAAACTTATTACTCAATAATTTCCATCAACACGTTACCAAATTATTCAACTCAAAGTTCACCCGATTCAATTCATATACTTCTCACGTGTTCCTTCCAGGTACTTTTATTATCATAATAATTATTATTATTATTTCATTTACTTGATTTCTTTAATTATTTATTTTATTTAACTAATTATTTTTTTCGTAATTTTACTTAATTAGATTATGTCAGTGACCTTGACCTTTTTTATAACTTTTCTCGAGACAATTTCTTCTTAATTTTATTTAATTTTATTATTTTATTAATTTTACTTCTAATTAATTAATTTTCGACTAGTGGCTATGACTAGATTCGACAGTTTCCGGTGCGTGAGTTACCCGATCCACCTGGAAACTTCTAGAATAATTCCGGCTACCTGCCTGGAGTTAATTAATTAATTATTTGATTGTTAATTCCGGATTAATTTATTTTAATTTCGACTTTACGAATGATTTATTGAGACGCGACGATATACGACATATGACTACGTATTTATTTAATTTTTCCGGCTTTCTGCCTGGAATAAATTAATAAAATTACCTTTACAGAATTTACTCCAACTCTTCGTCCTCGAGGTGTTCGTTTAAAATCTTCCTTGTCTCGTCCTGGTCTCGTTCTAGTCTCGTCCGGTAGTTTTCTAGTCTTTTCCGACTCCCGTACTCTTCTTCGACCTGATACTTTATTCGCAGCGTCTAAATGTCGGCGTCTATAATGGAGTCTTATCGTAGCGTCTCCTCGGCTGTTGAACTTTACTCTCGACTGGACTAGTGTAACAGGGTAATTTTAATAAACATGAATAATTAAATTAATTTGAATTTGAATTTCGTTCCCGCCAATGACCGGCCGATGACCTCGTAAGTTACGAGTAGTATTGCGACTAGTCACCGGGCGTCGCATGAATCACTAAGGCCCGTCCGTTCGTCATTTTCTTAGTCTAAGGTAGTGGGAATAGGTTTCCGGAATAGTGAACGGGAGTGAAATGATATAATGGACTGCGGAACGAAAAAGAAGCAGAAAGAGAGTTATCGAGACGACGAGTACACCAGGAAGAAAACCCTCAGGTTATAAATTGGAAAATTGATTTGGAGAGAGAGAGAGGCGGTAAACTCGAGAGGCCCCCAGACATCACCAGCAGAACCAAGACAGCAGCAACAGGAAAATACTCAGCGCGTCTGGAGTTCGCAAGGTAAAATTTATAATTGATTAAGGCCTCTGATTTGATTATTAGAGGGCCGAATTAATTATAAATTAATTACTTAACATCTTTCTACTGGTTACGTAAATTAGATCGGTATCTCAAGGCCCGTCGGCCAGTTGAATACGCCCTCGAAATTTCCGTAAAATCTTTGCCGGGTACTCGTTGTTCTGTCGCAACTCTAAATTTATTCTATTCGAGGCCTCTCGGCTGGAATAAAATAAATTTTTCCGCGTAAATTATTTGATAATTAAATTCAATTAAATTCAATAACTTAATAAAAGTATTCAGGCCTGTCGGCCGCTCTAGACAATAATTGTCCGCGTGTAAGATCGTAAATTAAGGCCTTGTGACGCCAACTCACCGGCCGAATGTTCTAGTCAATTTTAACCGTAATTCTAATCGTAAAATCTAGTCATAAAATATTTATAAAATAATGTTAAAATAATTCTAATTAAAATTAAAAAATTAAAAGTAAGACGCTAGAAAAATTACGGTAAAATTGTGTCAAGTAAAAGTTAAGAACGGATTATTTTGTCAGTGAATTAAGTTGAGTGTTAAAATACATAATGAAAATAATTATCAGAAATTTGGAATAAATTAATTATATATAAATTTTGGAATTAGATATTAATGGGAAAATTATCAGTGGAAAATTAATTAATTAATAATTAAAATAAAACCAAAATTAATTAATTAATAAATATAATTGAATTAAATAATACAGTGAAAATTAATAAATGAATTAAATAAATCAGCGAAAATAAATAAGAATTAAATAGTTGTGAAATTTTTATACTGGAAATTTTTATTGGTGAAATTTTTATGTCTAGTTTAGAAATTGAGTAAAAGAAAGTGAAGTCATGAATTAAATAAAGTAAAGTAGAGTCAATAATTTTAAGTAAAGAAAAACTGTGTCTGTGATTTAGGTCCGGTGGACATGATAAGGTTATTTTAAATAATTATACATCCAGGGGATGTTTTTAAATTGAAGTTAAGGCTTACCGTCCAGGGGACGACATAATTTAAGTGGGTGTGTGGGTGTGTGGGTGTAGTAACCGTCCAGGGGACGAGGAAAATTTAGTTTGTCATAAGTAACCGTCCAGGGGACGAGGAATTTAGTTTGCCATAAGAAATTAGTTTGTCATAAGAAATTAGTTTGTCATAAGAATCCTAGTTTGTCATAAGTAAAATTAGTTTGCCATAAGAAATAAATATTGTCACAGGGTAAGAAAATAAAGCAAGGTGCTTAAATTAAATAAAATTTGAATTAACATTATTTCAGCCTACTCTACGATTCCTCTTCTCACTCACCAAATATTACAAACGACCCTGAGTAATAAATAAAATTAATTTAAATTAATTAAAATAAAATCTTCCAACATCCGGTTCTGGAAGGCCGAGTCCATCTTCCAGTGGCGCCCTAATATTCGACTATAATACTAGGTGCGACCAGACTTGGCAAGATTAGTCTCTCTGTCATACTAGGTCCGTTCGGTCTGGTCGTTCCGGTCACTAATGCCCGATTCTCGTTTCGGTCCCCGTTATAATTGCTCCCTCACTTCTTGACTTTGGTTGTCTTTCTTCTTCTACTTAATTCTAAGTGGGGTTGACGATCGAGCAATTGAAATTTTCACTTCCGGACGACTAGTCGCTACCTACCCGGAATACCCTGGGTGGTAATGTCACATGACCGACAGTACACATAATGGATTTTATTTTGAATTTAATTGAACGTGGTAAATATGAATTTACATCGTTACATAAGAATAGTCCAGCTCGTGCGCGCCGCTTGTACTGAACTCGTCTTTTCAATTCTTCACTTCGATCGGGTTATAAGACTTCTGAGTCAACTATCCCCCTAGGAAAATATTTTTAAGTCATGCGCGCTCTAGAGGACGCCACCGCAAACAGGCGTGAGTGAGTGGTATTTCGCTTATATAAATATATGGATTAAGTACTACAATCTACAAGATACAATATGAGAAGGCTGATGCGCACTTATTATTATAAATGCAGTAAGTGTTTTGAGACTCACAGAAATTTGAATCATAATAAATTACCACCATTTTTGTATTTCCAAAGTTGAGTTTCTCAACAATATAACTTTATTTAAAGACAACATAAATAGAAGACACATGATGGTAATTTTTTTCTATCAACTTTATTGCGTCATATACTTTTGATCCCACTACATAAAGTTAAACATTCTTTCTTCAATAAAATGTAAATCATGAGTGATTTTATTTGTTCACAAGCACACTTATTTGACATATCGTTATGCAAATATTCTAAGAAGTTTATATATATTTTTTTTTTTTACACATGTTCTGACCTAGAAAGTTTATTTAGGCAAAATGGGAAAAGAATCGCGTACAATTATAGATAAAATTACGTGTGAATTGCTCGTACGTGAGGATTTAAAATGAGAAGATCCTGTAGAATACGTGATAACTTTGTTTTCCGTGGATTGATTTTGTGATAGCGTTAACAATTTTTTAATCTATTTTTTCAGCATAAAATATATTTACGTTGCATAATATCTCTTAATTTTTTTTTAATTTTCTATATTTATAATCATAAAATAAATTATTTAAATTATTAACAATTTTTATGAGTTACAAAAATAGTTAAACACACGGTAAGAAATATTTTGCGGATATCACTATGCCATAAGAATAAAATAAATAGGATTGAGAGATAAATTGATGAATAATTTGGGACGTATATTAAGTGGGATTTATCAAGTAGGTTAATAGCATATATGAAATTGTCATTGTTATTCAATCATCTATCAGAATTCGATGTAACATATGCGCATATACATAGTACAGTAGAATATATAATACATATTCTAAATAGTTACACAAGCAACATAACATGAGAACGAGATGAAAGATTGAAATATCAATCTGATCGATAATTCTGGAAGGGGATCCGGAGAAATTTCCGGTTCGGTGACTAAATAAAATGTCTGTTGCAGTGCACCCCAACAGGCCAGAGCTAGCCGACAAATCGAATTCCCTAATAGCAAGAGCTTTGGTTCGTTACCAACATTGTGCTTAGCCGCCAAATCTATAACCTACCGAACCGTGAATATCCATGAATTTACATTTTACAGTTACTACTCTAAGTAGAAAGAGCGACAAAGAAAAGCGGAATGGATTATTGCCAAGACTAACATTACATTACCTATTTGGTAACCTTTTGGTGCTTTTATTTTCTACATTCCACAAATACAAATGTTTTATTACATTCACTGCATAATAAGTACAATATTTAGATTTATTTTAATTTACGTTAGTTTATACTTTAATTAAAATTATAATTTATTCTGGTTCATTATTGATTTTAAATTTCTTCATTTTTTTTTTTAATAAATTATTATTTGATTGTTATTACAAAAATTTTTCAGACAATATTGAAAAAATTAATTGCATTAAATATAATTATAAATTTTTTTGTTAATTACTATGATGTAAAAAAAAGATAGTATTAATGAACGGATAAATTGTTTTTAATGATGCAGAAAAGAATGTAATAATGTGCAGGTGTAGGTCATGGACTACCAACAGGTGTCGAAGAGTATCTCTAATGGGCCGGCACCGGGGAATAAAGCCTAGGGCGTCTGTAGATGCGGGATTGAAAGAGAGAGAGGAAAAGTGAATGTGTGTATATGTAGTAGGAGCTAAAGCAAGCGGTTGACTCCGTGGTCTCTGCTCGGTGGTAGTTCCGGGCCACTGACACAAACGACAAACCAGGCGTGCCATGCTGATGGTGAAACGCCAAGCGGCAAAGGATGTAGGATAGTATAAATGAGGGATGAAGTGGTTAGGGAAGACTGTAGAAAGAGAGCAGGCATTAGCGGAGAGATGAGTAGAAAAAGAGGTTTAGTCGGACATTAAAGTCGGGTGACACGAGACTCTTCTGTTAGTAAAAAAAAAAGGAAGAAAAGAGAGGAATTGCTAAGAGCTATTCTTCGAGTGGCTCTAGGGGTCGGCGCGTGCCGTACGACTATCGATTTCTTTCCTTTTCCTGCCTTTTCTACTTGCTTGCTTACTTTACTACTTTACTGTACTCTGTCATACAAATTGCTCTTTTGTGTCTCAATACTTGACACTTTTTATTGGAACTTTTTTTTTTTTACATTTCTTTGAAGAATCAATAATAATAATTTTTTTTCTTGCTTCTATTGTCTGCTAATTTGTTGATTGAATACTGGTTATAATTTCACTAGAAATTTAAAAAGATTTTTAGAACATTTTAACAAAATCAAATTAGTCAGAATTCTGAAATATTAATTAAATTATTTATGTTAAAGGTTATGACATTATTTTCAATTTCAGTTATTTCAACTATTTTTTTTTTAATTACTCACATGTCAATGGATTTTCAATAACATCAATTTTAAAGGGGTTAGTTATTTTAAAAACCATTAATTTTAATTGAAAATTTCTTTTTTGTTGTTTATTACTACTTTTTAAATATAACTTCTGGTTATTGAAATGCTGATATTAATTTTTTTTAATTTAAAATAAAAATAATATTACAAAGTAAATGAGAAGTAAAAATATAAATCAGATATAATAGAAGCGATGAAAAGTTTTTTGAGTGCTCTCGTATATTTTAATATAATTAGCGTTTGTTATTTTGATGAAAAATTTGCTTTTAGTTTAAAAGCAATTATGAAAGTTATATATATGCCTTTTCAATTATAAAATTTGTGAAATAATATTAGATATTGAAAAATGATTTGTCCCGTCTTTTACAATTATTTTATTCAAATTTTGAAAGTGTCCAAAAAGGAAAGTAATAAAGAATATCAGATAAAAATATTGATAGAAAGGAAGTAATAATACTTATTATGAAGGATAAAAAATTGATTGCCTGATAAAGTTGATATATTTATTACTTGAATAAGATAAAAATGATGAAAAAAAAAGAATGAATAATTAGTTGGTTAAAAAAAGTATGAAGGTGAAAATAAACGATTGTTTTTACTGTTGGTTCTGTCGGATATGATGTTGAAGGTGATATTGTGAGTAATGAAGAAATCTTGGATAAAATAATTTCGGCTTATCTGTAATGCCGTAAGTAAAAGACTGGGGGTGAATATTATCTTTATTAAAAAATAAAAGTAAGGATGGCGCAAGGTTCGCGTGCGAGTCGCGTGCCAGGGGCGGGACTATCGTATTCTCCTATTGCCACCCTGTTACCCCTTGTTTGACGTGTCTCCAACTCGTTCTCCCACTACACTACGCCCTTGTCGGTTATTGATTCCCCTGAGACAACTACTCTTTTCTCACCCCTTTTACTCTCCATCTTTCTTTATTTCTCCATCACGTACAGAGAAAGTTAAAGATGAAAATGCGAGAGTAAGACGAAAGAATCAATGAGAAATTCTGAGAAATTTCTCGAGAAAAGTAGATAAGCCGAGTGACAAGTTGTCTTGAGCCAACAATTTTGATATCATTTTATTTATTTATTTTTCTTTCATTCTTGTCAATGAAATTAAATTTTCAGTTTATTTATAATTTACAAAACTTTTTAATCAAATAATTTTTTAATTTAAAAATAAAGTTTGGTAATTAATTTTAGTTTGCTATTAAAAGAAAAAAAAAAGATCACGATTGTTAAATACTGGAATTCCACTGTGTAAGTGACTTGTGACTTTTGCGTTTGAGTATTTGAGAATTTGCGATAGATGTAACCGAAACTGAGGGGTCGAAAATGTGTACGATATGATATACAAGAGTAAAAGAGAAGATGATAGTAGTTGTCTAAAATAAAAAACGGGCATAAGTTGTGTAAAGTTATCTAAAAAGAATTGGTTAAGGGAAAGAGTATGATGGTCTAGTAAAAGTTAGCAAATGGGGGGGGGGGAGGAGAAAAGAGGGTGCCAGGAATAAAAAGAGAATTGTACAAGAAAGATAAAGGCAGTTTGTATTATATAGTAGTTTTAGTGTATAATAGTACAGCTACAAGGCAAAATACTAAAAGAGAAAAGGAATACTCTTATCTTCTTTTGTCCCTTGAGATATATGCATATGTATTGTGGCTTTAATAAAATGCTTTTTTTCTCCATCAAGTACTGTCTCGTTATTACATTTTCCACCCATCAACTATTTTAAACAAAAGGTACGTTGAGAAAAAAATTTAGGGAACTTTACTTAAAATTATGAGTTAAAATTATTAAATTTGTATTGTAAACAAAAAAATTATTCTGAACTATAAAATTAAAAATGAATGTTGTAAATGAATGAAATTTGTTACACAATTTTATTTGATAATTTATTGCGGATGTAGTTTCGGTGGAAAAGCTGTTTGAACGATGATTTTTAAAATGTTATCAATTTTAAATACCTGTAACTTTTGAACCGTTCGTTTTAGAGACTTTGAGCTTCTGAGTAATTTTGTAGAACATAAATCTTCCTACAAAAATCTTCATGAGTTCAATTTTTCTCACTACATCAAATGAAGTAACATTTTATACATCAATGCAGTAACATTTTCTATAAGAAAGAAAATAAGATTCCCATTATATTAGCATGGAAAAATTCAAATAGTGAGTGCCATCTATTAAAATTGCAATAAAAGTTGTTCTTCCACCAGGATGTTTTTTCGATACATAGGGACTTTTTTTACAACAGCCGGAAGAAAAAAAAATATTGATTTTTTTTCGAGTACCCTAATATACATAGGGGAAAGGGGAGGGGGATGGGCCCCTAAAATTTTGAGTGCCTTTAATGATATGGGGGCGAAATCAGTCCCTAAAGCTTTAAGGGCCCATTTTGCCTTCTACCCTTCTCCTACTATAGTACTAATTACCATTTTGTAATTTTTATTATAGGGGAAGGAGGGACAAAATGGGCCCCTGTTGGCAAAATGCGCCCCCCAAAATTTTGGATGCCTTGAAATATTTGGGGGCAAAATGGGTCCCCCAAATTTTTTGTTCAATTTAAATGATACAAGAAAAAGAAACCCTTGCAATGTGTTTGAGATTGTGATTTACTTTTAACTCGTCTTATTGGAAAAATTTTCTGAATTTAAATTTGAAATTAATTTTTTTATTTCAAAGTTTGAAAATAATCTGAAAATTGAACCGAGAACATGTCGACTACGCGCTGAGTGCTCTTTCAGTTGAGCTATCTAAGCTTATGTGTTAGTCCGTTTAATGTATTTGTTTATGAAGTATTGAAATAATTATGCGCGAAAAATCAATATTCTGAAAAATTTATTAATTAGCTATCTTACCATAATTGCACCGAAAGTTTCAATTCTTGATCTATTTAACTCTAGACTGGTCAACAAACGCGACCTAACGACTTGGGTCAAATGATGAGAGGAAGGGAATCGCTGCAATGCTTTTGAGAGTGCGACGTTGCTTGATCGCTCTGGCTGTTTACTATTGGTGTTTTATTTCCGGTGAGAATATTGTGAAAAATTCGAAACATGAAAATGTTTCATTTCTAATTTGTTTTAATATAAATTTATACATGTCATTATACACGGAAAGAAAATTATGGAAAGTTTTGCTATGCATTATGGGAATAGTTCTTATAATGGTATAGGTATTGTACCCATACTATTATAGGGATGGTTCCTATATATTATGGATACGATCCTTATAATATTATGGGTACAATTCCAATACCACCATGGGAACTATTCTTATAATATTATGGGGACTATTCCCATTATATTATAGGAATGATTCCTATAATAGTATAGGAACTATTCCCGTAATGATATAGGAGCTATTCCAATCGTATTATGGGAACCATTCCTATAATGTTATGGGAATCATTCCTATAATTATAGGAACTGCTCCCATAATTTATGGTCGTAATTCTTATGATGGTATAGGAAAAAATTTCACAAAATTATGGGAACCGTTTCCATAATTTTCTTTCCGTGTATTTATTATTACTTTAATAGTGACAGACGATGAAAAAATAATTAATTAATAAAATAAATAATTTATATATATCCAAGAAAATGAAATAAATATGTATAATTTAAAAATTTAAAAATCCAACTTAATCATTTTGCAAATTTTTATGTATATTATCTTTGCTACACGGAGAGAAAGTTATGGTAATGATTACTTGGAATAATGGGCTATAGGCCCATACTTTCTGGGAAAAGCTCGCATAAGTATGGGAATAATTCCTATCGTTATGGTACCCATATCGCATGTAAAAGAATTATAATAATGATTACCATACTCATAGGAATAGTTCCCATAAACAAATAGGAACCAATCCTATAACCATTTTGTAACGGTTTCTAAGTGCATATGAGAAAAAACCCTATATATTATGGTAACTATTCCCATAATATCATGGTAATCGTTCCCATTATACTATGGTAAACGTTACCACATATTATGATAATCATTCCCATAATGTATGAGAATTATTACCATAGGATTATAGTAGTGATTACCATATATTATGGTAATAGTTAGCATATACATGGTAATGGTTACCATAATATTATAGTAATGGTTACCATAATATTATAGTAATGATTACTATAATATATATGGGTACCGTTTCTATAATCGACATTTTAAAAAAACCGGTTAATATGCGGTATGGGAACCATTCTTATAATATATTGTAATTATTACCATAAATTTCTCTCCGTGTAGTATTTAATTTTATCTGAGTTAAAAAAAACCCAATAATTTTTTGTTATAAATAACAATATCACGTAAACATAGGTTTATGCCTTCGGCAGTAGATAGAAATATTATAATAGTGGACAGAAAATATTTTTAAAACTTTATTATAAATTAATTCAAGAAACAAATTAAAAAATTAGTTTCTTAATCTCAGAGTTTTTTTAAATTTTTATTTTTATTTTAATGCCAAAATTAAAATTGAAATAACTAGAATAGAATGCAGAATATAAAAAAAATTGATCACAGATAATGTGTAGAAAATAAAATTATCTACAAAAAAGATTCTATGACATTTTATGATTAGTCCGATAGTTTCGTCGGAAAAGTAACAAGATCTCGAAATTTACTCTAACTTGACTTCAAGCTCAAACAATTTTTGAACAGATGGATTTATAAAAAAATGATAAGAGACTTTTTTTGTTGAGCATTCAATTTCCTACAAACAACAGTATTGAGAATTTCTTAATTCTCATTGGTTGACATGGGATAAAATTCAGAACGAGCAAAAACAAGTTCTTCGAATTTTATCAAACTTTGACGTCGGATATGTTGTGAATGGTTGAATTTATGTAAAATTCGTAGAAGACTTTTTTTGTAGATCAGTAAATTTGCTACAAAATATTTGAGATAAAATTATTTGTATCTTGAATTTTTCAGAAGTTATGTATTTTTTACCATGTCACTAAATGAAAAACCGAAAATTATCAATAGCCACCTTTAAATACCAATATTAAGAGCTCAAATTTTAACTATCACCATATTTTAAGATACCCTTTCGATTTTTCAATGTTCAACAAAAAAAAAAAAAACAAAAAATTGTCCCCTAATTTGAAACAGTCTAATAATTATATATAGCTATATATGTTCATATATAATCATATATAATTATGTCTAATTATATATAATTATATGCAATTATATATGGATATACATATAAGATTATATATAATTATATATGATTAATATAATGCTATTCCGAGAAATTTTTAGGATATATAATCATATATAATTATATATAATCTTATATATATATATATATATATATATATATATATATATATATCTAATTGTATATAATTATTAGGGAGTTTCAAAAAAAAAAAAAACTTTTTTTTTTATGGTATTCAAAAATTGAAAGTATAACTAAAAATAAAAGTTGACTACCCGGGTCAAAAAAATAACTTGGTTTTGACCTTTTTGAATTATTTGACTTGCTTTTGACTTAAGTAACTTGATTTTGGCTACACTTCGTAACTCATCGAGTTGACTTGATTTTGACTTGCTAAAAGAAGTTAAAATTACGTATTGCTTGTTCCTTTTTTGACTTAAAAAAATACGCAAAAAGTAAGTTAAAACTGAGTTTTATTTTTTAAAGTATCATAATTACTTTTCCTAAAATTATTTCAATTATATTTGAAAATTTTAATAAATTATTATTTAAAAGTTTACAGGTTGAGAAATTTAATAATTAAAAAACACATAAATATAACTTTTTTTGTAGTTATCAAACGGTTATTCAATTTATTAAAACTTCTTAAAATTATCTTGAAACAAAAAAAAAAATTTTTAATTAATCTGACAGTAATGATGGTTGAATTATGAATTCGAATGCAATAACGCTTACAGTTTAATATATTTTTTAGTGAAACGAACAGTAAAAAAAGTAAATACGAGAACTTACCGATATTTATGTTTAATGCATTTAAAGAAATTCAGTTAAAATTTTTTTTTATTTGTCATTAGTGAGTAGAATTTTTCTGGTTAGTTATTTTATTGTCTACATGATATTGCAACATTCATATAAATATATCATACATATAAATCCCACAATATTATATTATTGTACTGAAAAAAAACATCTAATAGATTTTTTTAAATATTTCTACCGTAATAATTGACAAATTGTTTATATAAAAAGTATATTTAATAAAAGTGCACATATATATCTTATGAAGGGAAAAATTTAACATATATAGGGGACCAAGAAAAATTATTAGTGGCGCCTATATTCAAACTCACCAATAGTGTTTGGTTTTGTATACTGATATCGCCACCACATTGTGTGTTACTAAAGTGAACGACGCCATTATTATTGTTACAGTGACTTCTTATTTAATGTGAAACCAAACTATTTACAAATAAAAATAAGTGATTTGATATTGTTTTAATCAAAATAACAAACATGAGATACACATTGATACACTGGATTGTTGAAAATAAGTTTGATGTATTACCTACATCTAAAATCCCTTCGACAGCATTAAAGGAAGGAGCTCTAACCTCTCTAACCTAGGTGGATAAAAAACTAAACAATCATCCAAGCATTCCGTTCGAATTTTAGAAATTGATAGTAAGTGTTGTTCGATTTAATTTTTAATAATTTATAAAAATTTATCAGTGAATAACCATAGTTAAAAGCTATTTTAGAATATATTGGAAATTGAAGAAAGCTATTCTAGGTATAACACTGAAAAAAAGATTTATTTGAGCCAAATATATCGTATATTTTGATATGGCCAAATGAATATCTAATTGTGAGAAAATAATAATATAATTGAGCAATTGAATTGCGTGAAATAAGTAATTAATTCGGGGTAAAGAAATGATCCAATTTCTACAAATAAAGGTTAGTTGGGCCATGTGCTCAAGTATCACCAAATTTTCCGTTATTCGTCAGAAATTTAATATCTTTACCATAAATATATCGATCATTTACCACAAATAAATTATATATTTCAGTCAAATTATAAAATTATATGAATCAACTGTCATATTTAGTTGTACCAAATATATGCATTTGTCATTAAGAAATATTCAAAAAAAGCCACAAAGAAATTGATTTATTTGGGACAAATATTTCTTTTTTTCGAGATCTATGATGACGTATGATTTTCATTAGAGTTTTTATTAATTTCATGTAATCTTATACTATTTACAATTTCAGATATTTTAGCACACTCGGCTTTTCAATGTTTGTAATGATTCATCAAAATAATTATTTAAATAAAAGAAAAAAAGTTATAGTACGTAATAACAATAAGAATAATTAAAATTTAATATCATATAATTGTGCAATGAAATAATGCAGCTAATGTACTTTACTTCGGAAGTTATAATTGATAAGCTTAATCGATTGTTAATCATTCAAATTGATAATTAAAAATGTTTTTTTTTTATAAATTTTATTAATCAATTAAAGAATTATATATTATTAAATTAATTACTATGTGTACTACATCTATTTTATATACTATCAATAACTGTTTCTGCATAATTTTTTTAAAATTTCAATATGACTTTTTTTAATTTTAAAATTTAAGTCAACTAAGTCAAATTCAAGACAATGTGACTTGAATTGGACTTAGTTGGCATAAATGGGTACTAAGTGAGACAACTTAGTCAAAAGCAAGTCAAAACCAAACGTATTTTTATATCTTAAAATATTTTTTTCATTTATTAAAAAAAAGGAACTTCAACGTGACTTGCTTTTGTCTTCCTACACTTGCTATATTTTAAATTTTGAAAATTACGTCAAAATCAAGTTATTTTTTTGACCCGGATCAGCGCGATACCGACATGGTCTGGGTGTGATTCCCAGTTCGGGCTATCTATATTTTGCTCAATTTATCTATAAATTGTCTTATTGATAAAGTTAATTGTAAGTTTAGGTTTCATTATATTTTAAAATTCATCAAGTTTTAAATATAGTGAAACCTAAGCTACAATTAACCTTTCCGAGAAAAAATTTTTATATATAATCATATGAAATTATATATAACTCGATTATATATAATTATATATAAGAAAATGGCCAAAATATCTACATATCATTGTATATAATCATATATAATTATATATGATTATATTTGACCATTTTTTTATATAATTATATATAATTGAGTTATATATATATTTTTATATGATTATATATAAAAAATTTTTTTTGGGATAGTCAAGCAATCAGGATAATGTTCACGATGAAAAGATTTTACGAAAAAAAAAAAACAAAACTTTTTTTTTAATCATTATAAAAATAAATTGAATTTATGTTAAAAAATTTTATAAATAATTATTTTTGTTTTGAATGATAAGTGTCTTGAGTAGTTATTATTATCGAGAAAATGTAAGAAATAGATTAAAAGTAATTGAAAGAAAATAAAAGTTATACGTTTTTTTATTGGTTAAGATCAATGTAGGAAATTTAAGCAAAACGTCGGAGGTTGGGTAATAGAGATAGAGAAAACGGAAATTGATGAAAACGTGTGTTGGAGGTGGAGCAAAGATGTATAGAAATAGTGAAAAAGGGCTAGCGTTATGAAAGGGATTATTAAGAGTATAGAGGATGAAGGAGGTGAGTAATACAATCGAAATCGGTGGTAGTAAGGTGGAAGAAGAAGAGCAAGTAGATGACGAAGAGGAAAAAGCAGAAATAGAAAAGTGTAAAGCTGAACAAAGAAAAAAAATAGAAGAGATGAAAGAGGGTAAAAGAGTGACAAATGCGCGCATCGAAGGAAAAATTATCAGAAGGAGTCGAAAAAACTAGAAAACTTATCTACACAAGTATTTAATAAGGAGTAAGGGGTCAGTTTAAGTAAAGAATATTGGCTCCGGCTTTGCGGCTTTTTAAGAACACAAACTTTGAAAATTATCTATCACGTTATATTATAGATTTATATCAATCTTAAAAATTGATATAAACCTATAATATAATAAATATAATAAACTATGTAATTTATCTTAAAAATAGATTATACATTTTATTTAACATAACTAGTAATAAAAAAATTATATAAATTTTTGGTAATCGTTTGGAATGAAGGCTCACCACATTTATCAAAGTTCTAAGTGCTTATACACGGAAAAAAGAGCAATTGAAAAATTGAACTCATATCTAAGTATTTATTGTACTCTCGTATAGTAGTAAAGCGTTGCGACTCTGAAACTGTAAAAATTACACTTTTATCCAGACATAACAAATATTGCAGTTTCAAACTCGATATCGTTCAGCTCTCTATATAGTAAACAGATTTTATAATTTTTAAAATTATTTTAAAAATCACAATCTCACACTGTAATTTTTTCTACAAATTCTTCAAATCCGAAGACACGGTCGTGTCTCGCGCCAAGTACACATTCAAACACATATACATACATATGTGTGAACGAGGCGGCGCGAGTCGACCGTGTCTCTATACCGGTGTCATATGCCTGTTTAGTCTCTCTCGTATTTAAATTGATTAATAATAGATAAATATAAATTATATCTGTTATTTACCTATTTCTTTATTTATTTTTCATCATTCTCTACCAATTCCATGAGAAATCTTTGAGCTTAATTTTTGAGTTTTCATTTTTAAATTTCTAAATTTTTGCTTGCGCCGTTTTTGATAATTTTAATAAATTTATAAATCTCTAATTTTTGATGAATTGTGTATATTTTCATCAATATATATTTTAGTATGTATGTTATAACACAAAAATTTAAGGTATACGTTAATACGCCAAATTTTGCGCTACAACTTCGTTCTCTATCTTTAGCCTCCAGTCTCAATACTAACAGGGCGCCAAGTAATTTTTATCACTGGAATCATCAAACTAGTAAATCTTAATAATTAGATAAATTTTTGAACTGTGGAACTATCTCAAAACCACGCATAAATAAAACTGGATAATTTTTGATCTGTGGAATTATTACCAAAACCACGCATAAATAAAAAAAACTAAAACTAAAACAAAAATGCTCAGAACTTATGAGCAAAAACAAAAACAGAGACTGGAAAACTAAAACAGAGTTACGGTATGCCATGGTGTCGCTCAGTGTGTGGGTTTATGAAGAGAGGGAGTGGTCCGGGTTACATCATTCCAAATCCATGTAGATTATTAGTGAATTTGCAATTTTTATTAAACAACAATAAACTCAAATCTCTATTTAACAATTAGCAAAATACTATAGCATCGTACAAATAATTCTCTTTTATAACAAAATATTGAATCTACTGATAATAAAATTTTAATCTTAACAAAAAGTAAATTGACATCTAAATGATGCGTATCGATACATTATAAATACATTAATTAATTACTAGAGCTAAATAACAATCAACTAATATTCAGTAGACTAGAACAATAAATTATAAAATCGATACTCTAGATTAATTTCTTTAACAATCTAGTAAAACTAACATACAAGGGTCTAATATTGACGTCAATTAGACGACAATTAGTTTAATAATTAAAAATATTTCTTACAATTATTTTATAAAATAATAGTAACAATAAATCGTGAACATGACTCTCAACTGTAACAATATTCTCATAATTCTCTCAGTTCTTAAATCTTTTCTTTAATTAAAACAGTTGCATAATATCTCAATACTTTGACTCGAACTCAATTAATTATTAATAGTTTTAATAATTATTTCATACCTGATTACTGCTGAATAAAATATCGAGTAACGTCTTACACTGTTTTAAATAATACTTCTGTAACAATAATCTTAATCTGTAGCTTTCCGCAATGCCATGATACTGTAGCGCCATTACTGGACACGTCTGCTCGCTTCGAGCGACCAGAGCTCAATGCTCACGTCCGTACTCTTCGAAGGTCTCCCTTCGATTTCTGTTTCCTCAATAACCAAAATCCAAAACCTCAAACTAAATCTTATCCTTATCAATAACTGATCTCTATATTCTAAATCCATAAATCAATTTCCAAACTCTACTATATCGGTAACTGGAGGCTTATACCTCACCAAACGTACTCACTAAACCTGACTTTGAGTATGGATATCCTTGGTAGTTGCTCTCCTGGAACAGACTTCAGCTGGAATCGTACAACTTAAAACTAAGTGACCTATGACTTCCTCAGCGGTACAAGTGGTCATGGCTTGTCCTCTGAGGCCTGTCAGACTAAAACAATTAAAAATGACCAAACGGCTTCCACAACAGCAACGGTCACAAAATTACTGTTGAGGCCTGCCAAACCAAAACTCAAAAACTGATCCCAATCTGCATCCATCAGATTCCTTATATACTGGAGCGCTAGCATTTCAGCTAGACCTCTGCAATCTACCAAGAAGTCTCATAGGGATAGAACTAGGTTCTATCATCAGATGATACCGGGTGACTAATTCAAGTCCCGCTCCACGGTAACGCTGACTTCTCCACATACTCAAAATTCCAAAACTGTAAACTAAACTCAAACTTTAATCTCAAACAATATTCCATATTAAATTTCCATAATTCAGATTCTAATTTTTTACTTTAATTTTCTTTTAACAAGACCCATACTGTAGCTAAACGTTACTCCATATTTAATTCTTAAACTATAACTTAAATCAAAAATCTGTATCAAAATCGTTAATACCTGTACGCTAAATTCTAAGTCTTGAGTTACCATGCTTGTAAATACAGTAAAATCAGTTGGTGTTTGTGACGTTCACTTTGATTTGACCCCCATACGAAAAATAACGTCACAATGTATATTTTCGTTTCTTAGCACATGAGTATACACAATAAATTGTAAACATTTTCATCAATATATATTTTAGAATATATGTATAATTAGTTTGTTCTTAGCATTTGTTAAGCAGACTTTATTAAGGACCAATTTTTTCAAACTGGGTTCGTTTTAATCCGAGTTTGAATTAAAGTGCTGGTATTAATAATATATAGACATGCCTGTAATAATAATTTAAACCCGGATTAATAATAAACTCAGTTTGAAAAACTGATCCGAAATGTAATATCAGTAACTCGGTCTATACATATAATCACGTTTACTCAACGGTAATTTCACAATACGAAATTTTATTAATACGTGATTAGATTATAATTGCTCGTAGATTCATATGAAAATATACAAGTATACTAGCAATAATTAAGCCGCAGATTAAGAATCTCGGATTAAAAAGCTGGCCTTAAAAAATTGGCGTTTACCCTATAAGAATAAACAAGCACTGTTTTCGATTTAAACTAGGCGCTATCTAGCAAAAAATTGAGGCAGTGCTTTAAATTGTTCGCCACTTATAATTATAAAATTGGCATCGCATACACCTACAATCGGGGACATTAATTCGAGTCGGTTTCTGAGCTTCGAGATTTATTGATAACTTAAAATTTGGTGGTTTTAAATAATTAAAGAATTTCATTATCTTTCATTGGGCATAAAAATGATTGAACTTGAAATTATTTTTTGAGATAAGTAAAATTTACTTTGCTCGAGAAACCAACTCGAATTAATGTCCCTGATTGTATATATATATTAGGGTGTTTCAGAAAAAAAAATTTTTTTTTCTTATGGTCTCAAATGTTAGTCTTAGGTATAAAAAAAATCCTCCAAAGAGAGCAGCTCGAAATCTCAATTCTACTAAGAGCTCAACGAATACTTATTTTCCATTCAAATTGCATGTAAAAAAATTTTTTTTTTGTTTTTTAAAAATAAAAGTATTAAAAAATTTTTTTTTTCGAAAATCGAAGCACACAGTTCTGTAGGAAATTAAATTCTCTACAAAAAAGCTCCTGATTGTTTTCTCCGGAGAACTAACAGAAAAAAAGTTATGCTTTAAACTATATTAAATAGTATAACTTCATGTTTCCATTATATTAAACAGTTTTTTTAATAGAAATTTAGGTTTTTTCTTCTGAACTAATGTTATCTGTCAATTTTTTTTTTGAACACATGGGAAAAATTTTCCTTACTTTCAGAACAGAACTTTTTTTTTAAATTAAAAATACAGAAAGAGAAAAAATTTTTAAATCTTAAAGAAAATATTTTTTTTTTTCGAAATTATTACGGAAAATAAGTAAGATTTCAGAAATCTTTTTAAAACACCTTAGTGATTACATATAGCATATAGATTCACTATATAAACTTATACACGCAATAAAATCCGGAAATTATCTTTACGTTAAGTTTTTCAATTCACTATTGTTTCAAGCTTCATAACTTTTTTTCTGTTAGTTGTACGAAGAAAATACTTAAAAGCTATTTTGTAGGGAATTTAATTTGCTACAAGACCACGTACTTTGATTTTCGAAAAAAATTTTTTTAAATACTTTTATATATATAAAAAACAAAAAGAAAATTTTTTTACACGTAATTCAAATGAGAAAATTAATATTGATTGAGCTGTTAGCAGGATTGAACTTTCAAGCTACTCTTTTGGGAGGATTTTTCTAATACCTAAGACTAACTTTTAAGACTATAAGACTTTAAAAAAAAAAAAGAATTGTTTATTTTGAAACACTCTAATATATATATATATATATATATATATATATATATATATATATATATATATATATATATATATATATATATATGTATATATATATATATAATGCCTTACAAAAAGATTTGAAATCACACCAAAAATAGCTCAGCTGTAATAGACTGCGCCAAATACACGTTCAAATTGCAATAATATATTTACTATTCTACAAAAATATTTTAAATCACTAAATAATGCCAAGTTAAGATGTAACATTCTGCAATAAAACAGTTGATAGATCGGTTCAATTGATATAGATGTACTTAATACAAAGAAGAAATTCGTAAAAAAGACGGAAATCATTAAAATATCAAGTATTTGGAATTTTTTTTAATTAAAAAAGAAAAAAAAAATTTTTAGAAAATATACAAATGAAAAAAAAAATTAGTTGAACGTACTTGATGTGCGTCAACGCAAAAAACTTGTAATGTCATAATTTGTAAATGTTTTACAATTAGATGATATACTTATTTTGCTTTAATAACGCACACTAAGTACGTTCGACTAATGTTTTTTTTCATTTGTATATTTTCAAAAAAATTTTTTTTTTTTTAATTAAAAAAAATTCCAAGTACTTGATATTTTAATGATTTCCGTCTTTTTTACCAATTTTTTTTTTGTATTAAATACCTCTATATCAATTGAACCGATCTATCAACTGTTTTATTGTAGAATGTTACATCTTAACTTGGCATTATTTAGTGATTTAAAATATTTTTGTAGAATAGTAAATATATTATTGCAATTTGAACGTGCAGTTGGCGCAATCTATTACAGCTGTGCTGTTTTTGTTGTGATTATATTTACTGAGACAAAAAAATTTTATCATTACAGTTTCATATTGTAAAATAGTTATTTTCGATACGTATGAGGAACGGTAGGAATTCTGATGGCTTGAAGTGACGTCATGAGTTTGAGGCTATGACAGAATGTAATCAACAAAATATACCTGCGACCAAAAATCTCCGACAAAATATTCCCGTGACAAAATATCCAAAGGACAAAATGTCTTCAGGCAAAAATTCGCAGATGAAATATCCACCAAAGTATATTTAAAACTTTTACCTTTCGTACAAAGAATTATTATTTCATTTATGGAAAATAGTAAAAAACATATTTCTAAAATATATGTAAAAAACCAGCCAAAATAATCCAAGATTTTTTTGCCTAAGATAATTTGTCTTACGGATGTTATGTTGCGCGAATATCTTAATATATTATCTACATATAGGAGGAGAGGGAGGGAGGGGGCAAACGGGGTACACGGAACGAAAATGATGGGCAGTGTTCCTATGCATTATGGGAATAGTTCCTATACCAATATGGGAACCATTCCCATAATATTAAGGGAAGTATTTCCGTATCATTATGGAAAACGTTCCCATAATGGTATGGGAACTATTCCCATATCATTATAGGAACTATTCCCATAATGGTATGGGAAGTATTCCATGCATATTATTATTATTAATATTATTTATTGGTCATGAAGTTGTAACTCCTTGCGGCCATCCAAAACAGATACATTTATTCGTATAGTATACATTGGTGTAATTAATAATAAGCGATTATTTGAATATATTTCCTAAATTTAACCTTTTTATCAATCTAGTTTCCATCTCAATCATCATTCAATCATTAAATCGTAATCTACACAAATAGCGCAAAATATTTAATTATTGTGACTCAAAAAATATTCATAACTTGAGTTATGGAATTCCATAAAGGTTGGCAGTTGTGTACAATTAGCTGGTAGCTTATTCCAAACTCTGATTGCGCTGACCAGAAGTGACTTATCCTATTTAGCACTATGACTATTAGGCAGCTCAAGATAATCTTGACGAATGTCACCTCTGCGAAAATGAGGCTCTATAATTGATAAATCATTTCTAATTAGTGGTTTTTGATTTAGATACAAGGCTTTATATATTAAACATGCTTAATGTTCGTGATAAACCAACATGATAAACCATAAATGAAATATTATGGGAACTATTCCCATAATGTTGTGGGAACCATCCTTATAATATCATAAAAAAATTTTTTTGCTAAATAGTGTAGAAACTTTGTCAAAATTTGAGATTTTATCAGAGTTAAAATTTTTATTTCCAAAATTTTTAATTTTCTTGAATGTTCTGCGTTGATAAAAAATTATCGTTGAAAATTTTGGTGATTTCTGCCAAATACGAATTTTTTCTTCAATGTTGGAATTTTTGGTTTTATGTTTAATAATATGTGTATTGTAGAAGTGCTTTCCACACTTTTCTTTAAATTAATATTTTCTTGATAGTATGGGAACCATTCCCATAATATTGTAGGAATGATTCCTATACTGGTATAGGAACGATTCCCATAATATTATAGGAATGATTCCAATTGCATTATGGGAACCATTCCTATAATAATATAGGAATCGTTCCCATACCATTATGGGAATGGATCCTATATTTTATAGGAATAGTTCCTATATATTATGGGAATGATTCCCATAATATTATAGGAAGTCTTCCTAAAAATTATAGGGACCATTTCCATAATGGTATGGGTAGCATTCCCATAATTATAGGAATTGCTCCCATAATTTATGGTCGTAATTCCTATACTAGTATAGGAAAGGATTTCACAAAATTATGGGAACCATCCCCATAATTTTCTTTCCATGTAGTTAGAAAATATTGAATTTTCAGAACACAAATACATTAAATTATTGTTTTCTTTAATGATTTTCGAAGTGAATAGAAAAAATTTTCAGCTACCGTTAAAAAAAAAAAAATTTTCATTTTTTGCGCACAAAATGAGAGACTCTTGTAGAAAAAAAATTAGTGACAACGGGGCCAGTCTTGGCACATTACTGGGCTACCCACGCTCGGCCTTCAAAAGTTGGTCCGAGATCCGACCAACGTTTGTAACGAGCGTCGGTTTGTCAGTCTTGTGCCACGATTCAGCAACTATTTAAGTCACAAGCCTTTCTTTGTCAGTCTTGGGACGAGGGTCAGTCAATACTCAAGTAACAAACCCTGGTTTACCAGTCTAAATAACAAATGGTACCTAAAAACCTTTGGCTTTTACGTATAGCGTAACAGCTTAGTGAAGAAGACACTTTCCTAGCAGCCATGAAGGATCAGGTTCGAGACCCAGCAAATCGAAAAAAATTTAGTTTCGTCGATTTACCCGATTTCTCTATTGTACAAATTTATTTCCATATGTTACCATCACGTACATATCTAATAATATTTTTTCTTATTTATATTTAACCCTTCGTTCATCGCGCTATAAGCGCAGCGCTACGATTTTTATTAAAAGATTATTTAAAAAAAATATATATTTTCTAATCTTTTTAAATTTTAAGAGTTCTTCTACTATACTTTTTAGTATCGAATGAATCAATGATAATTATTTTTCTGATACTTTAAATATTTAAAAAATAATTTTTTTGGTTGGAAAACTCGGACGTTGAATTTGTTCGGATTTTGTGTGCAGTGTTGCCAGTTACAACCAGTGGCTTATTTCTAGCTCATTTAATTCATCTCTCTCATTTATATTTTTATTTAATACAAAATTTTTATTTTAATAAAAAAATTCTAAAAATAATTACAATTGTCTACTCGTATAAGCTTGTGTGATTTGAATTTTAAAAAATCATAATTATAATACTTGGCAACACCGCATTATTTAATACATTGCGGCGGAACGCCGCGGCGCAATGAACGAAGGGTGGCGAGATCGCGCGATGGACGGAGGGTTAATAAGTGTAGGTGCTTATTTGGCTACAGTCTTGGCACAGTATTGGCTCTCGATATTGGATTAATACTTAGATGCAATCTTGGCATAATACTGGCACTGGATATTGGGCCAATAGTCCGATGCAGTCTTGGGGCAATACTGACACTCAAGCTTGGCTCAGTGTTATCATTTCGATACTTAGACAGGCTTAGGCCAAGCTTGGATTTCAAGTTTTCCTCAGAGCTCATAAGTTTTGTGCTAGGCCTTGGCCAAACTTGAGCCTATTGTTTTTTCCTATATGGGTTCAACAACTAATATAAACGAATCTGGTCATTTCATAAATTCACCATCAACTAACATGTATATAACATTAGCAAAAACACTTGACTATAGACGCTTTTTGTTCTTACAATTAAACAAATATACTTTTAATCCGCTGAAAAATAATGGCGTTTGAAACTGGTTCCAAAGCGATATGTAAAATTGAATTTTTGCTATTTGAAATAGGTGTGGGCCCCTCTTCTAAACAAAAACTAAATTTTTTATTACTTTGATATTTTACAATGTATAATATATCCATTTACTGATATGTAATACATATTATTTTATAATTAAATTTATCGATTCTTTGAGTTGCATTTGATGAAAAGACTACAAAGGGTAACAAATTTCAATGGTATAACTTTTGTCAGTGATTGATTGATAATATTTTTCATGAATAACATATTCGTTATTATAATATAGATACTCACACATCATGCTTTGTTATTTTAGTTGAAATTTAATTTATTGCAATTTTATCTTCAATTATAATTTAATTAATTAAGTCATATTGTTAGCTTTAAGTAAGCAATCAACATAAAATTGACGTTAAATATTTATTTATAACAATAGCTATTGGATCTTGTAAATACTCATAATGGTTCAAGTTTCATTTCATATATAAGATAATTGAGTGATCTTAATCTCAGCAGCTAAAGACGACAATCAATGTATACTTTACATTAAAAAATCAGGTAAAGTGGTTTACAAGGGTGAATTATGTCTTATACACTTAGCTCTCATTCGTAGTTGACAATAATTTTTTAATCGATATTACACTTGATATCTATCTAACTAAACTTTAATGCTTCTCTTAATGATTTATGAGGGTTTAACATACTTGTTATATTATTCTCCATGGTTAAGTATCTCTTTATTTACTTTTTGAACATAATTATTAAATAGTACATACATGAATTTAATAATATTAATTTTTTTTAAATGAAAAAAAAATTTTTTTTCGCTATTTTTAAGAGTAGTTATTTGACTAGTTAAAAGAAACATTTTTCTTATGATAATTGAAGATTTTTTAAACTACTTGGAACATAAGTACAAAAAAAGAATCAGCATATTTTAATTTGTGAAATCAATTTTTTTGTTAGCGTCTCCATTTTTCGTGCTCCACTCCTACGTCTCCTACATCTTTATATGTTGATTAATAATTGATAATAATATTTGTTTGATTTTTTATTGTAAAATATTATATAAATTTATTTGTTGATTTTTTCAGGATACAGTCCTCGATACAAATTTTACAATAGAGAGTAGTAAGGTAGTATTAATTTTTAAGTGTCTTGATATCTTATTTTAAAACGAAGTTTGCAGAAGGCAAGTAGATTTTTAACTGAGTGATATGTCCACAACTCTCAGGAATTTTAAGGAAAGACGTTGATTTTTACTGTAAAATAACAAATGGCTAATAAAACAATTTTAATAATAGATAAATGTAACTTTTATTTATCTTCTAAAGTTCAAATCAAGTTTCATAAAATAGAATAAAATGTATTAGCAGTCAAGTTGAGCAGAAATTTAATGAACTGACATGTATTTGAATATAAAATTTGGAATTAATGAAAAACATTCGCTTGTTATAAAGTCTACTGGAGTTTATTACTCTGTCAATTGGCAAACCATGTTTGATCATAAACCAAGTATTCACATTTTTCTCATTGACTGCATACGTTTAAATATACACAATCAGCTTATTCGGATACATTTTAAATTGATTAAATAATTTACATATTTCTGATGCAAATTTTAAAAATATCCATCAAAATTTTATTTGAGTTTAAATTTAAAATAAAATAAATATTAATTCAAAAAAGTCTATTCTGGATTTACATATACGTATACCGATTTATCCATCACGTTTTATCAAAAGATAAACTTTATTACGTATTTCAATGAATTTGATTATTTCATCCACGGACATTGTACATATAAATATTTAATTTGCATTCCAATAATTGGATTTATCACAAATTTAATCATACTGTAATATACGTGCTATGAGTAATTTAAAAATTAATATAATAGAATAAAATATTATTAATGGTAATAACTAATTAATATTTACCAAAATAAGAAATAACTATGATTTAATAGTATGATTAAGTAATAATATTTCATTGCTTAATAATTTATATAAATCATAACATTAGTATAATTAATAGTAAGCGTGACAGCAGAATATACAGGAAGATCGACCAGTGACTTATCCTTACCGGAATTAATCAGTTATTATGACAGAATTATCCGCCATTAGATAAACGGTCACGCTATTGATAGAATTGTTTACAATATTCATATATATATATATATATATATATATATATATATATATATATATATATATATATATATCTTGGAATAAATAACAAATTTAAGGCGAGTGACATTCAGGAATTTGAATAACTTGAATATAAATACAAAAATAATTATTTTATTAATAAAAATAGTGCAAGTTACTGTATTTATAATAAAATTTTTAATTGAACATTGAAATATAATTGTTTTCCTATCACAATGTAAAATCAAGTGTAACAGATGAGATAACAATTTTCCTTTAGTTTATTAATATGAAAAATTTGTAATGCTATTATATTATGTGACCTCTTTTGCTTTAAAAAAAAAAATAAATAAATAAAAATGCTTTTTTATTTAATCCATAAATTAATAATATCATATATTATATTCACGTGCATTACGAAGAAATACGTGACGAAAAAAATAAATGGTTGAAAATTATTTAAATTTTGGAAGAAAAATTACATTGATATTTATAGTAAATGCTGGAGTTTGTCATAATGATAATTTTTTATTATCACTTTTTAAGAAAATTTAATGGCAATCCCAAGTAAAAACGCGAAATAGCCGCAACGCCGCCGCAACACGCCTGTGATGATTGTAAAAAATTTATAATCGCTGCAGCACCGTTGCAACACTATGACGCCACAGCTATAGTATATAAAAAACATTCTTGTCGCCGCAACATCGCCGCACCATAAATGTGACACCCAAAAAAGTAATAATTGATTTTTAATATTTTTAAATTTCAGTTTAATCGTCATATCCATATTAAAATTCGAATTTCCTAATTTTGTAAGCTAAAATTTATTAATTAAATTTCGTTGGACTCTTAATTGATAACAATTGTCAGTAATTTTTCATCAAATCTACATTTTGGGAAAATTGCAACTATGCTATCTTTTTGGTAATTATTTTTCAATCAATTAAAATTTGGAAACGGCTATGACAGTTAAAAGTCATTGAGTATTTTTAAGAAAAGGAGAACACTGTGTGAGAATACCCGTGAAATTCAGTAAATATCAGAGATCATAACCGTTTAATTTCTTTAATTAATAATTATTTAATTTATAAAGTGTGTTGCTATGTTGCAGCAGTGGTGCGGCTGTACTATAAATCAAAATACAGATTGATGCAGCTGTGTTGCACAGTAAAAAACGAATCGTCAAAGTGTAAAAAAAAGCGTATGTTAAAATTCTGAGTGTTGAATTTTCAACACTTTTGTGTGTCAATTAAACATACAATATTTATCTTGTTTCAATTGTCACAATCGATTGATTTTTTAACACAAAAAAATGTTATTTCATAGGAAAGTAACACATTTATATGTTACGGTGAAATCAACACACAAAATATGTTAAAAATAATCTCGACCGAAAGAAAACAATTCTCGAATAATTTCAAGTAAAAAGTTAAAACTATTGCCTCGGTTGTTTTTCTAGGGGGGAAATACGACGTGCTACCCATCGTATAACCACACTATTGTAATGATCGGCTGGCACTTTTTATTATTCATTTCATTTTATAATTTTATTGGATTAATTTTAAGAACATTTTAAGAAAATAATTATAAATGATTGTATATATATATATATATATATATATATATATATATATATATATATATATATATATATATATATATATATATATATATATATATATATATATATATATATATATATATATATATATATATATATATATATATATATATATATATATATATATATATATATATATATATATATATATATATATATATATATATATATATATATATATATATATATATATATATATATATATATATATATATATATATATATATATATATATATATATATATATATATATATATATATATATATATATATATATATTGAACATCACGATATTATTATTTTTCTATTATTTTTACTGATGTTATCGTTATTTTTAAGATTTCACTGCTGAAGATTCAATTATCTACAGTTGTTTCATTGATTTTAAGATTACATTAAATAATGTAAAAAATAGTTTTGAGAAGTGTTCAAGGAACACAAAAGTGTATGTCAAATTTAACCCTCTTCAAGTGTTGCAAATAACATATGAGTGTGTTAAAACTGAAGGTTACGTTTTCGAGAATTTTGACACTCATGACGTGTTACTTTTAATATACACGAGTGTAACTTTTTCAAAACAAAAGACGTACGTTGAAATAACATATAAATAAGTGTCAATCGATCATTTTACACACGAAAGTATCAATTTTGACGAATCCTTTTTTACTGTGTGCGGTGGTGGTGCAGCTATACTAACCAATTAAAATTTTGTGTGCGGCGGTTTAGTCCTCCAAACGACTGCGGTGCGGCAGTATCGCGGGAAAAAAGTGCGGGCGCCGTACAGTTACGCTGCAGCAGTAAATGAAATTTATTTTTTTAAAAATGGATTTTTTTTACTCGGAAATAGAGGAAAAATTTTTGGGTGTTTTATAAATAAACAGTCGATGGTGTAGATAGAATTGAACAATAAGATCTCAGAAGAGGCAATAGATGGCCGTCGCACTTGTGTGAAACCGCCTTGTTTTAGTCTAAGATACGCACTATATATTTTTCTCGCCTCTGTGGCGGCACGATAAGCTCGGTCACGCCACAGCGACGGGAGTCGCAGCTAAACGCGCCTCGACGTCACCTACAACCAGCAGAGAAACTACCTGAGAACGGCAGCGCCAAGACCGATGGTGGCGAGAAAAGAGGACGTAAAACACACGCCACAGATATAGCTATATGTAATAACAATAATATAAGTAATCTAAGTGCACTTGTTAGATCTCATTAAATTATTTTAATTACCTTAATAAACTTTATCAAATACCAAAGTATACCTGTGTTTAATTATTCGTGTAGTGGTAGTGTTACTAACCCCCTACAATTGGTGACCCCGACGTGATTGAAAATAATCACACAAAAAAGCATCGCGTGCCCGCCAGAAAAAATACACGTGCGGCAGCCATTTCTTTCATCACATCCAGTGTGAATAAAAAATAAAAATATAAACAAAATAACTATCAAGTGACAGATAATCGACCAAAATGGGTACCGAGCGTACCCCAGAGAAAAAAACAACCGACGAAAACAACATCATAATCGGTCACGACACCCTGGGTAACCCGATCTACAAAAGCAAAGACTCGATAGTCTTGGACGGCGCGGCTTCCAGAGAAATTATCAAGGACCTCCTTCCAATGGACCCCAACAACAACAACAATAACACCAACAAGGGTGCGATACCTAAAATACAACAACACACTCCAGGTAATCAGAATTCGACATTTATCCTAGAACAATTACTGGCCGGACTTTCCTGCCAAAATCAACCAACGGCCGTAAAACCAAAGTTGCCGCCATTCAATAAAACCAGACCGGATCTGTGGTTCATCTTGGTCGACGCCGAGTTCACCACGACAAACACCGACGACGATACCACCAGGTACCTCACCGTCATACGAGCGTTGGACCCAGACATCATCGAACAACTTGCAGACTTCGTTCGCCAGGAACCGGCCACGGATAAGTATAAAACGATCAAAAACGCAATTATCTCACGCCTTTCCGATTCCAGGCAAAAACAAGTACATAAATTATTGCGGGAAACCACACTAGTGGGACGAACCCCGTCTCAACTACTGCGCATAATGCGCGAGCAAGCAGACGGTGCAATCGACGACAGCATCTTACAGCAGCTATGGCTAGAACGTCTACCCTCAGAGGTTAGACCACATCTGATCACGACCAGCAAACTCCCGCTGGACACCATCGCGGAATTCGCTGACCGCTTCGTAGAGCTGATACCTAGTACCCCGGTCATGGCAACTTCGGTACGTCCAACAACACAACAGAGCCAGAACAACCTCGAGATGAAGATCACCGAAATACAACAAGCTCTGGCCACCTGCATGCAGGAAATTATCAACCTGAAAGCAAAACAGGAACAAACACAACAACTGATAAACAATCAACTCATCAGCCAACAACAGCCGCAAATCCAGCAAGCGATCGGTCATCCACAGAAGTATCAACAACGCCGCGGAAGATCTCCAACTCCAACACGCAACGGCATGTGCTTCTTCCACAACAAGTTCGGAACTGAGGCGCGAAAATGCACTCTACCATGCACGCTGGCTTGAGACTTCCTCGCAAAACAAAACCAGGAAAACTAGAGTCGCTGTCAACACTAGGAGCAGTGAATGACAGCGATTCCTTGTGTCCAAAAGAGCTCCGCCTGCACATCACCGACAATATCACTCACCAAAAATTCCTAATTAATTCCGGGTCGGTAGTATCAATACTGCCAGCAAAAACTTTTCGCAAAAACCGAAAGGCAGAACAATTAACATTATATGCAGCAAATTCCTCACAAATAAGCACATATGGCACAACAATTATCAACCCGGAGCTCAACCTACGCCGAGATTTCTCTTGCTCATTCATCATAGCCGACGTCGACACTGCAATCATCGGTGCCGACTTCCTCAGACATTACGACTTACTTATAGACCTAAAAGATCAACAGCTGATCGATCCAACTACGCAGTTAACATCAAAAGGTCATACCAGTGCTACGCAATTTCACACAATCTCAACGATTAGCGCCGATCTACCGCCTCAATACGCTGAACTCTTGAAACAATACGTCGTCATCACGAAGCCCATAAGCAAACCTCGTATTACGTCAACGGAATTTGCGCACAGAATCATCACACGTGGTGCACCGGTAACAGCACGCGCACGCAAGCTCGGTGGGGAAAAAGCTGCATCCGCAAAACAACAAATACGGGAACTTCTCGACTCTGGCATCCTGCGACCATCGAAAAGTAAATATGCGAGTCCCATTCATATGACCCGTAAAAAAGACAATTCATGGAGGATGTGTGGCGATTACAGAAAATTAAATGAGCACTGAGCACGACAACTATCCACCACCGCTAATACAGGATCTTTTTCCACGTTTAAAAGAAAAAAAAAGATTCACCAAACTTGACATGGAAAAGGCCTACCTGCAGCTGCCAATCCACCCGGACGACATCGCTAAAACCGCCATAATCACACCGTGGGGCTTGTACGAGTACCTAGGTATGCCTTACGGTCTCAGAAACGCCGGGCAAGCTTACCAAAGATACATGGACGACCTCTTCAGGGACCTCGACTTTGTGTTCGTCTATATAGACGACATTTTGATCTTCTCAAACAACGAAGAAGAACACTTCAAGCATGTTCGTACCGTCCTTGAACTTCTGAAAAAACACAACCTCATCATCAACCTCAAAAAATGTCTCTTCGACCAGTCAGAAATAAATTTCCTGGGATTCACGATCAACGAGCACGGCTATGCGCCCAATCAAGAACGTGTCGACGCTATCCTGGGTTTCAATAAGCCAGAAACTGTCTGCGAACTCCGCAGGTTCTTAGGCATGATCAACTATTACCGACGAAACATTCCTCACGCAGCGCAAATCATGCTACCTCTCAACGCCTACCTGAAAAAGTCCATAAAAAATGACAAAACAAAAATTGACTGGACACCAGAGGCCAACGATGCTTTCCACCTCTGCAAACGAGAATTAGCAAAAACCACACTACTCACATTTCCGTCATCTACTGAACCACTGGCTCTCACCACCGACGCTTCATCTACAGCCATTGGAGCAGAACTCGAACAACTCGAAGGTGACACCTGGAAACCTATAGGGTTTTTCTCCAGGAAACTCTCCGAGACCGAGAAAAGATATAGTACTTACGACCGGGAACTACTAGGAATTTTCGCAGCTACAAAATTCTTCCGGCATCTCTTGGAATGTCGCAACTTCATCATAAAAACTGATCACAAGCCATTGACATACGCATTTAAACAGAGATTGGACAAAGCATCTGAGCGTCAACTACGACAACTCGATTACATCGCACAACTCTCCACAGAAATAGTCTACGTGAAAGGCGATGACAACATTGTTGCAGACGCTCTATCACGAGTCAACACCATCAACATGCCATCAGTACTTACACCCGCAACAATCCACCAAGAGCAAGAAAACGATGAAGAACTGATGAATTTGCTCCAAAACTCAACGTCACTAAAATTACAAAAACTATCAATTGAAAACTCCGATGTTTACTGCGAAATCTCATCTGGAATCGTTAAGCCTTACATTCCTCAGACTCTCCGCAAAGCTGCATTCGATTTAGTGCACAGCCCGTCGCATCCTGGACGAAAAACCACGTCGAACAGTCTGCGAGCTAAATATACATGGCCGGGAATAAGGAAAGACGCAATAAAATGGTCCCGCGAATGCTTAGCATGTCAGCGAGCCAAAGTACATCGTCATACTAAAATCAAGCCAAACCATCTCGAAGCTCCAGATAACAGATTCAACCACATCCACCTCGACATAATCTTCCTACCAAAAGTTGGTGAATACCAATACTGCCTCACCATCATTGACCGCTTCACCCGATGGCCAGTCGCCATTCCCATTAAGGATATGACAGCTGACACCGTCGTCACCGCGCTCTTCGATCATTGGATTGCTCACTACGGTACTCCCACGCAAATCACTACTGACCAGGGAACCCAGTTTGAATCGGCCCTATTCACAGCACTCGCACAACTCGTCGGAGCCCAAAAAACCCGGACAACACCGTACCACCCACAATCAAACGGAATCGTGGAGCGAATGCACCGGACATTAAAAGCCGCACTTATGTGCTCTCCAAAACCTTGGACGGAAATTTTGTCAACAGCACTACTTGGACTACGAACCAGCTTCAAAGAAGATATTCAGGCCACTCCTGCAGACCTTCTATACGGAACATGCCTCCGAGTACCTGGCGAATTCTTCTCATCCGCTGAGATGTCATCTGAACCTCAAATCTTCGTGGAGAAACATCGCGAGTACATGCGCGGTCTTCGTCCAACGACGACAGCTCACCACAACAAAGCGCGCATTTTCATCCTGAAAAATTTGGACACATGCTCCCACGTCTTTGTCAGATGCGATCAAGTAAAAGCACCACTGGAAGCTCCATACATCGGACCGTATAAAGTCCTCAACAGAATCTCTGACCGAGTATACACTCTTGACATCGACGGCGAAGAAAAAAATGTATCAATCGAGTGATTGAAGCCGGCATACATCGCAAAAAATGACGTCTCTCATCCAGTCACCGACGAAGCATCAACTCGAGCATCGACGCAATCACAGTCGCAATCACATCACTGGGGATCAACCATGGACAGACCACAAAAGACTTACACACGAAAAGTCTCCTTCAAACTTCCCGCCGCAACTCACTCGGGGGGGAGTGGTTGTGGCGGCACGATAAGCTCGGTCACGCCACAGCGACGGGAGTCGCAACTAAACGCGCCTCGACGGCACCTACAACCAGCAGAGAAACTACCTGAGAACGGCAGCGCCAAGACCGATGGTGGCGAGAAAAGAGGACGTAAAACACACGCCACAGATATAGCTATATGTAATAACAATAATATAAGTAATCTAAGTGCACTTGTTAGATCTCATTAAATTATTTTAATTACCTTAATAAACCTTATCAAATACCAAAGTATACCTGTGTTTAATTATTCGTGTAGTGGTAGTGTTACTAACCCCCTACACCTCCGCGCGGAAAGCGCCATCTTTCATCCCACTGTGCAAAACGAAGTTGCCGCTTTCCGCCTCCGTCGAGGAGAAAAATAGTATACACTCCTTGGGCAGTGAATAAGAAAGCAGATCACATGTTTGTTGATTATATGTGATCTGAAACGTTTCTTACTTTACTGCCCTCGGTGTGTAATATACTATTTGATGATTGTTAGGATTAAAAACTGTGAATTTCAATATCTCATGTCTGCCGAAACAAGACAATTCATATTATTAGCGCATAGATAAATGCAACTTTTATGAATTTGAAATAATTTTATTGAAATAAAAAAAATTGTTCAAGCATTCAACATTACGCATTTACATATAAATAATAACTTAATAAATAAAAGACTTTATAAGATAGATTGATAGAAAAAAAAACAATGCGTTATATTTAAAAATAAGTGCTTTATTTTGTAATTGTGGTTAGCATAACTGAATTTTTCGTTGCTTTTGTTTGAGTTTACTATTTCTTTTTCATCTATATTTTTTTTTTGTTTTCATTATTATTTTCGCGTCCTTTTACTCTTATTTTTTTTTCGCCCTTATTATCCTTTCTAAAAACCTCACAAAACTCACATACTTTTACACACACACACACACACACACACATATATATATATATATATATATGTGGATGAACGCGCAAAACCCTTCCAACATTTCCCTCGTGACGCCGTTATTCCATTTTCGTTCGTGGTCACGCGACCACGTTGGCAAACATTCATTGGTCCTCAGTGTGCAACGTCATCTGGGAAATCCTCTCGTCGTGAGAGTGTTAACTCAAGCGTTTATTGCTTTAATTACAAAACTTATTTAACCATGTTCTACATTTTATTATATATGTTGATGAACGAATTTCGCGATTTAAATTTCAATTAATTAATTTTTTTTGCTTTTGTTTTAAATTATATTATCATGGTCATGCATTTGATTAAATTAATTATAGAATAAAAGAAAAAGATGAATACTGGAATTTCAAATTGAATTAATAAATTGAAACAAAAAATAATTTTTAAAATAATGTATAACTAATTACTTAAAAATTTGAATTAAAAACAAATATAAAAATAAATTAATTAAATATTTTTTGATGATAAGCGTGACGCGACAGTTATTATTATTAATATTATTATTATTAAAATTAAAATTCTGTTATTTCTACTGTATAATTATGAAACGTAAAAATAATACTTGTATAAAGAAATAAAATAATGGCATGTGGTATTGAATTTTATGCGAGATTGTTAAAATTATATCTATTTGCACGGGTACATGTGTATTTACAGGCGTAGATTTCATTATCAAATGAATTTTTAACTTAATTATACTTTAATGAAATGGTATATTTCTTTTTATAGTTCCATATAACCCTGTTTAATAAAATTAATTGAAAATAATTAAAATAATGAAATCGAATTTTTTTCAATAATTTCAATTCTTTTGTTTGTATATATAGATATACAGATATATAGATATATGCAGTGACCGCTTCTCTATTCTTTTCAATCAGTATTTTTAACCAGGGAAAACATTTTTGTTTTTAATTTTTAGTTTATAATATTTTCTAAAATTCATCTTAACTTGACTAACTCCAAATATCCTCCTAATTTAAAAAATCGATTCAAAAAGATTTAATTTTA
The DNA here is from genome assembly GCF_026212275.2 of Microplitis demolitor. Taxonomy (NCBI): domain Eukaryota; kingdom Metazoa; phylum Arthropoda; class Insecta; order Hymenoptera; family Braconidae; genus Microplitis; species Microplitis demolitor. The sequence continues at coordinate 15,824,785 of NC_068547.1, read as the reverse complement.
ATACTATATAAATATATATATATATATATATATATATATATATATATATATATATATATATGTACATACATTATATATTATATTCATTTATCAGTGAGGAAATCGTTTTGTTTAATCAAGGCCACGACTTAATCTCCCAATAAATGCCGCTGAAAATATTCCCCTAAAGTATGTGAATTCAATTACCAGGCATAAATAATTTATAGAAAGTTTTTTGGTAAAAAATTGGTAAAGGAAAATATTTTTAATTAAAAACAAAAAATATTAAAAACAATAACCGCGGGAGCTTTTAACGTAGAGACAGTTGCCCGATAAAATCTACCCATATAGATATTTAGCAAATACTTTTGACACATATATTTAACAGTCAGCAGTTAATTTGAAATGTTTTGAGATATAAATCATAATTGCGATAGCATTTTTGACAATTAATTGTATTATATGTCACGCTATCATTATATTAAATTTTTTTCGGTGCACGCGAAATACTTAACATGATTGTGAACATGTATACATATATTTATAATTTTTATTTTTTCTCAACGAATTAAAAACATTTTTTTTTATCGATAGAATGGTTATTTTTTTAGTCTGTCTACCAACTTTAGTATATATAAAACGTTCTTAAATAAAATATATATATGCATATATACATATGTAATTTTATTTTTTTATTGTTTCTTATAGATTTCAGAAATTGGATTTCAAAGAAATCAGGTAGACCATATTTGAGAAATATTTTTTTTTTCTTATTTTTCAATACTTTTTTCTTCTTGTTATTGTTCTGCAAAACCTAAAGACAAAAGAGCAGAGAGCCAGTTTGTGGGCAATTATTCGCGATTGCTATCTCAAGTTTCGTCGAAGGTCTAAAAATTTCAGTTTTTTTTTTTTATAGTTTTTGTAAGAAGGGCAGGTGACCATCAAGGATCGAATAAATAGAGCACAAAAAAAGGTCTCTGAAGTATAAGTATTATTCATGAGTTAATTTTGGAGATAAAAAATAACTAATAATGATTTATTTAATATATTGATACTTAGAATTTTTATTTTACTTTAATAAAACTTGTTAATTTTTTATTTAAATAGATTTCTCTTAATTTCTCCATGTAGTTTATCTTGAATAAATCTTGTTAAATTATCTCAAATAAGTACAAAAGTAAATACGAATATTTACGATAAACTTCATTGCTATTTATTTAAATGCTCGAACAAATAAAAATATATGCACTTTTTTTTTTTTTAACAAAGGTTGATGGCATTGTCAAGTCTCGTGCATACATTGTTCGAGACAATGTGCTCTAGCTTGCTTTAATCTTTCCACTCACTTGCCAGACGAAGAGACGTAAATATTTCAAGTACAAAAGAGTGCTTAAATTCTCAGCAACTCTACAAATTATTCTCAAGATTCTATACATATTAAGCATAAGTTATTTTTATATACTTTATTTTACGTTAAAGATTTCTTGCGTTGTATAAAAAACCTTCGTGGTATACAAAATTTAATTAATTTTTAATATATTTTTATTCACTGAGAAAAAAAATACTTGTATTAAGAATATTTACTTGGTACAAGAACATATGTTCTTGATAATTATCAAGAATATATAATTTTGTCTCAAGAATTCGCAGAATTGATGGAAATAATTTTTATTTAATTCGAGTAAAGCTATTTATTTGTTTACTTAAAATATAATATCAAATTCACACAATAACCAAAATAAATTTGACGCTCTTTTCTCAAGACATTGATAATCACTAATAATAAAATAAATATTTTGAACGGAATTCTTGAACAAAGAAATTTTCGTTTAAACAATAGTATTTTATTTTTTCAGTGTCCAATGTTCATAAATCAAATTTTTCTTCTATAAATATAATGAAGAATAAGAATGTTTAGATATTTATACTTTAAAATTTTAATTCATAAAATAAAAAAAAAAAAGTAAAAAAACAATTTATATACGGAGCGACATTTATGGTAAAAGTTATTATCAAGTTATGGTACAATTTTTTAGCTGAGTTCGATACCAGTAAATATTATTTAAATTACTAAATATACAATTTGATTTGTAGTATCTACCATTGGATTGTCTAATGGGGACCCGACATTGGGATGTAACGCAGAAACGTACTTGGGATCCGATCGGGCGATCCCTATAGGTTCCCAATTGGGTAAGATGTGTCCCCAAATGAACGATTCCTATTAAAAAAAAATCTGGGCGTCGGTTGACCCTGCGGGTCAGCCCCAAAACTTCCCGCTGTGTTCGACCTCAAAGCTCGAAAACATTAGTGTAGATATATTTTCAAGCTGTTCGAGCTCGAAAATGCTATCACATGCCATTGTTTAATTACGATCTTTTTAATCTCTAACAAGTTACCTGTTATGCTGAAGTTTGAAAATTTAAGAATCGAAAATCATTAATGAAGCGGTTTTTAAAATTTGATTCTTGATTATGTTCAATAAAATAAGTGTATTGAGACAGAAATCAATGTCAGGGATCAAAATTAAGATTTAAATGAGTTTTGACTCATGTAAGAAACAATAAAATATGAAATATCCGAGACAAATATTAAAAACTACGTTTAATCGATTTCATTGTTGATAATATGATTTAAACTAAAAACCAAGTTTGATGACACTATATGATGGAAAGAAACCATAAGAAAGATGAGTTGGTATGATTTCAGACACATTTTTGTAGGTTATATTATGATTTATCCGGAAAAAATAACATAAAATGTTATTTTTTTAACTTTTCTACGCCGATATCTTTCGAACTAATTAATCGATTTTGACGTTTGAGGTGGCAATCAGCGCGTTTTATTGAATTCTTGAGCTGATAAAAATTTGAGATTGATCGCGTCAGTCGTATCGAAAAAATTGAGAAAGAACCGTTTTTCACCATTTCTTTCTTCAACGATATCTCGCGAACGAATGAATGGATTTTGATGGTTGAGGCGGTAATCGACGTACTTTATTGAGTTCTAGAACTGATCCGATTTTGGAATTGTTTGGTTAAGTTATTTCAAAGGTATTTGCAAATAACTGTTTTTTACCATTTCTTTCTCCCACGATATCTCTAGAAGAAATTAATCGATTGAGATGGCTAAGGTGGCAATCGACGCATTTTATCAAATTCTAGAGCTGATTATATTTTGAATTCGATCGTTCGAGTCGTTTCTGAGAAATCACTAAAAAACTAAAAAAAAAAATTTTTTTTTTTTTCGTAATTCGCAAATATTTTCGAGTCTATTCGATCAAATGATCTGAAATTTTCAGAAAAGTTGATGGCCAACAAGCTCTTTCGATTGCCGCCTCAACCATCCAAATCGATTTATCAGTGAAAAAGTTACAAAGAGTTTACACACACACACACACACACACACACACACACACACACACACACACACACACACACACACACACACACACACACACACACACACACACACACACACACACACACACACACACACACACACACACACTCGAACATCATTCTGAAAATAGTCGAAATAGCTTCCTAGGACCTCAAAACGTCGACATCTGATGGAAACTCGATTTTTGAAAATCGGGGTGAAACCAATAACTTCCCGAATTTTTGACAATTTACAATTTTCTTAGCAGGAAGTTAAAAATATCGGATTGCGAAAAAAAAAAAAAAAATAAAATACTTTTAATTAGATCCGAAATGTAATCTCATGTATGAAGAGCGTTACTTAGAGGTATTGTACATGATTATGATTGATAAAAAAGTCCCCGTGACGCCGTGACTGCTGGGCTCGAACCTGCATCCTTCCGCTTCAAAGCCTTTGATACCATCCACTGCGCTAACCTACGTATGTGATCGCGTAAGTGTCAATAGTATATTCTATATTTATTATAATACCAAAGAATAATTGGTGGAGTAATAAAAAATCCGTGATGCAATGATTGATGTACTCTTTGTATGAATATGTTATTGTTCTGTACTTTGTTTAATTTTTAGCCAGTATATAAAATATTAAGAAAAATTAGAAATTTTTACGGTCAAATGGATTATCAAATTATAACCTCATGGTACTTCAAGTAAAAAAAAAAAAAATCATTTGATAGAAATTTTATTCAACCAAAATTATACTAGAAAGAATAGGAAAGACAGATGGGAGGGACACAAAACAGAATATACTATTCAGAAAATGGGAAAAAAAATTTTAATTGGCAATTCACTACAGTGTAAAAAATTCGCGGAGTGAATGCAGATTAAATCCGGAGTGAATGCGGAGTGTATGAATTTTCAATTATTGAGCTTTCGTGGAGTAGATAATTTTTTAATAATTTAATTCCTCCGGAGTGAAATTTACTCCAGAGAGGAGTTTTAAGAATTTAGTTAATAAAATATAACTCCACGTAATATAATCGAAGTAAAAACTCGTGTATAAAATTACTGATCAGCTGATTCGCACGCACACACCCACACATATATTCGGACACACACATGCACACACAATCACGCACTTGCACATACGTGCACGCACACATTCGCACACACGCGAACATATTTGCACATACGCACACCCGAACACACACACTGTTTAACGGTTTAATATAAATTGAAATAAATTTATTTAAGTATAAAACCTCCGGACCGGAGTAAATTGGGAGTGAAATAAAATCCGCGTCACTCCGAAATCATTCCGCCAAAAAAAACTCCCCATTCACTCTGCATGCGAAGTGATTTTTTTAAAACTCCGGAACTCCGAGTGTCGGAGTGAATGCGGAGTAAATTCGGATTCAATTTCACTCCGAATTCACTCCGGATTCACTCCCGATCTTTTACAGTGTAAATGTGATAAAATGTAAATTTTTATAAACAATTTAGATAAAAAAAGTAATTTCAACATAAATATCGTATACAAACGTAAAAAACATATTTTTTGTATTATTAACTTCTTTGAATACAAAAACTTTGAACAACAAATTTTGAGCATTTCGGATTGTATATGAATCATAGAAGTTATCAGAATAATAATAATTTTTGCATTGGATTATCCCACCAAGGTCCCAATGAGGTCCCACTCAGGAAAAACTGATTTTGGGTAACTATTTTTTGCATTGGGATATCTCAACAAGTTCCCGATTGGATCCCAATGTGGCAAAACCAATGTCATTTAATTTTGCATTAGGATATCTCAACAAATTCCCACTCAGGAAAAACTGATAATAGGTAACTAGTTTTTGCATTGGCTTTGATAGCCAAGTTGGTGATAGACTAGTGTCAAACTAACAGCCGCAACCTGTCACCAAGTAAGCCGAAAAAATTGGCATTTCCATAAGTTGACGGTGACTTTTTGAGAAAGTGAGTGGTAAAAGTTGGCAATTCTAAAGTTGACGAAAAGTTGCCTACAATTTTCTCAGAAACCTGCGTTCGGCTTGCGGTTGCTCTCTGGCGCCTACTTTCCTAGAAATATTGCGGTAACCTGTAGCCAACAGTTGCAAAAGCTAAAGTTGTCGTCAAGTGAGTCACAAACTAATGAATACCAACTTTCTGACGAGCAACTCGTGCTACCAGGGGGAATATCCCAATGTAACGGGGTAAATGGGGTTACAATATCATCCAACATCGTGATTTTTCACGTGATGGTCACTTACCCGACCCGTACCGAACATCAGGTAATTATTTAAGTCGCACTTGGCTTCTCATTGTGGAACCAAACGATGGCTCCAGCCATTTAAGAGTTGAATACCAGGTCGGGAAGCCGGTATTCTTTATCAAATTATTACTGATTGCGTCTGAATAGCAGTTTAAAGGCGAAAACGAGCATTTTGATTGATTATTGATTTTAAAATGTGGTAAATAGTTACATGGAAATAAATTTTATATCAGGAAATAGAGCGAAGAAATTTTATAATGTTAAAATGTGCGAGTGTAAACAGTAATTATGGAAAGTGTTGATAATTAAATAAGTTGTAATCACGTAGAGGGGCCAGTAGACCGCGCGAATTAAATGTAAGGTTTTGCCCACGTAGAGAGTCTCGTTGACCGCGTGGAGATAGGTTTAGTTAAGTCGCGTGTGTATCTGATAAAATCCAGAGGACTCAAGTTACGTGAGTGTGTGATAGTTAAAGGTAGTTGACGTTAAATTATAAGGTTTAAAATTGTCAAAGGTAATTGACTTAAATAAAGGTTATAATTGTCATTTCAAATAAAATATTAATTAATTATAAATTATTTTTCGTCATTCTTTTTTTACGAATCAAATTGACAACGACCCTGATGCATTAAGACTCGGTTTTGGAAGACTGTTGATACTTCCAGTGGCGCCCTTAGTAAGGATGACTAGAGTAGCAGTATACCCTATTATACCAACAAATTCCAGATTAGATCCCAATGTGGCAAAACCAATAAGAGTAATTTATTTTTGCATTGGGCTATCTCAACAAGTTCCCGACCAGATTCCGATTGTGGTAGGCGTACTAGGCATGCCACAGCGATTCCTAATTGGGACCCAATGTACATGTGTAACGTTACGAAAGGTTTTAAAAACCTCACGATGTTGATTAGTTATCGTTTCCCCTACTCTTTAGCTCGTCGGAAACCCAGGGTCAGGATGGGGATCTCGTAACTCAGATAATTACTAAAATTTATTTGTTTGACTTGAAATACCGTTTTATTCACTAATATGTACAAATATTAATTATTTTAAGAGAATTATGATTTAAGAGAACTATAATATACACCAAGATACATCGTTACAATCTTCTTATTTAAGTGTGACAAGCCGCGAATTCTTAATTTTACTCCTAACTGGGATTCGCGTCGCGACCGCGGAGACTCGACTTCTTTTCACCCCACGCTCTATCTAGCAAGTACCCCGGACCCTCTATCAGTAGGGAGAAGCCCTACTGCAAATTATAAAGACACCGGCCCAGAAGCTACGCCTCAGGAACCCGTCGTGTCTTCCCCTAGAGTACACGAAACAGGTAAAACCTTATTCCACGTGTAATCTGCCTAGTGATTTGGCAAAAAATCAATTTATCTCGGCAATATTAATTTAGAGAACCTCTGAGTTAATATCCGACTATCCCCGATTAAATCTCAATTATATTTATTTAACGAGTTATGCTCATTACAATAAATATAATTTAACCGTTTCGGCGCAAAAATAATACAGAAGAGTTACCTCGTGTCACGGCTGCTACATTCAAAAATTTTTAAATTTTTTTTTTCTCTCTCTTCCAAAATAAGTACACACTAAAACCTCCTGTACGTAAACCTTTTCATGTATAACGCCAACTTACTGACGCCAGAAGTCGTACCGGACAAATATACCTACCTGAGCGTTGTCAACGCTTTACAATTAAGTCGTATTGTACTAATGGACTACGCGTATTATATATTTCTCTTTCTGGAAATTTCATCATTTTTACTTAACGTACTTTTAAAATTTATGTATCCGTTCCCATTTAACTAATCTAAGCATAGAAGCGGTAGTCTTCTTTGATTTTTCATCTTAAACCTATAGACCACCCAACTCATGCGCACCTGCATGTGATTCTTGGAAATTAGAGAAAGCTAATGGAAACCTCCAAATTTATGGTTTCCTACACGAGCATGCTCAGCGACAGAGTGGCGCCAGGTCATCAGCCTACTTTAATAGTCAAAATCTGTTTCCCAGGGATCACACGTGTGCATGGGCCTAGAACTTTCGGGCGAGTCCGAGTCCTCTCGTATGGGAAACTGGTTACCACCACTTTTCATATGCGAGGATCATATAAAAAGACCATGGACTTTAGCTCATCAGTTCTTTTGGGAATCAAACTCTGAACCTTACCGAACTCCGGACACTTGACGGTGTTCGTGGCTAGAGGATTGATATCCCGATTGAGCATTCGGTCACGTGAGCCCAGATCATTGGATCGGTCCTTGATCGTCGTAAGCACTCGTATAATCGGTATATTATTTTCTACTAGCTTCAGAAGCATAATCAACGCGATATTAGCGTATAGCATCCGATCACGTGAGCCCAGATCGTACGATTGGTCCTTGATCGTTGTAAGTCGTGAACTAATATCAACCGTTTAGCATCGGTACAGCATTGATTATCTTCATCTTATTATAATCCATTTAATTTCATTCATTTTATTATTTTTATATTGAAATATACCACGAGAAACGTGGAGAATCAAAGAATATTTTACCGCGATAAATGCGAAGATTTTAAAGAATATTTTACCGCGAAAAGGCGAAGAATTTGAATAATATTTAGAAATATTTATTTTTTCCGTGAAAAATACGCGAAGATTTTATAAATTTATATTACCGCGAAGACGCGAAGAATTTGAATACATTGAAATTATTTTACCGCGAAAAGCGCGAAGACCTTCATTTTAATTTAACCTACAGAGATTTAAAAACGCATAACCATTGAAGCTTATACAACAAGGTAGACTAAATAAATAAATAATTCGATAAATTTAAAATCACATTAATTGACCGCGAGAACGCGTCGTGAATAAGTGTCCTGTGTAACTGCTGACAGTCTTGACACCTCACCAAAACCTGTTTAGGGTAAGTTTTTGAATATTGTAACCATTGTTTGGTATTTTTATTTTTATATACTCTGAAATAATTGTAACCCATATGCATGAAACATTTGCTTTTATATTTACTATTCTTAATATTGCCATTTGTAACCCCTTTTGTATTTTGAGAATATTGAGTCATTTAATAAATAAATACTCGTTAACATAAAACATTTGAAAAACATTATTTATCAGACAATTTTACTTTAACAACGAGATAATAGCTTCACGAGGCTTTTCGGCAACCCACCTTCCTTTATCCCTTATTTTACTACCTGTCTAGCCGCTCAGACCGATAGTTCACAGTAGGGGGTACACAATCTTACGTTTACCGCTCGACGTTTGATTGTGAAATTAGATCAGTCACATAATAAATTGGAAATCGTTTTGGGTTTTATCAATATTGTCTTCAACAATATTGTGTGGGCGCGAATTAAATATAAAATAGAATAAACTGAGCATTTGGTCACGTGAGCCCAGGTCATAGGATCGGTCCTTGATCAATGTAAGTACCTTTTTATTCACTATTCTTTATACGAATATCGTACCTACGCCCATCACGATCTCCAATCGTGACACTCGATAACGTCCTCTGCTGAGAATAGTCCAGCTCGTGCGCACCGCTCGTACTAAACTCGTCTGCCGCATCCGTCACTTCGATTGGCTTATAAAACTTCTGAGCCTACTATCCCCCTTGGAAAATATTTTTAAATCATGCGCGCTCTAGCGGACGCCACCGCAAACATATTCCCCACTCTGCGTCTATCCCCTCCGCTCGGTTGCGCTCTTCCCGTCGGACGCTCGGTCACGCTTGTCACTCGCTTGCCTTCTCTCTCGCACCTACCGTATGCTTATTTTTAATATTTATATTTATTTTATATATTTGTCCCGTGCTCGTCACACATGGAGAAAAAAATTTCGTCCTCATAACAAAAGACGGGATAACGAAAAATTTTGTTATAATGACAAACATAATTAGCTTACTGTAACAAACTAATTTGTAATAATAAATAATCAAGTCGTGTCGTAATTAAAAAGGCGATTCGTCATAAGAACACATAATATTCATTATAACAATATCATCGTATTTCAAAGCAGGCATTTGTTAACCTAAGTAATCTTAGCTTATTACAAAAATTTTGTCAGTGATACAAATTCACTTTGTTATTTTAACAAATTACTTTTTTACTGTAACACAACAGTTTGGTTGTTCCCGATAAAAAAAGATTTTATAGAACTGTATACAGTTGTATATAAATTATAAACGATTGGAGAAAGGTGATGCATAGTTATATAAAATTTTTATATAATTATATACAATTATATACAATCGTATATAATTCTATACGAAAATGCAAAAAAAAGAATAATAAAATTATATACAAATATAAACATTTGTATAGAATTTGTATATAATTATATATAATCTTTATATATTGGTTTATTGAAGGATCTTCCATTGCCGGAGGGCTCCAAGCCGATGAAACAATCGAGAGAGAATCGTCATCACTAGATGGCTCTGAGCTGCGCTCAAGCTCTTCCCCCTCTTCACTTGATTCTTCCTCCCCCTTTCTTTTCCTCTCTGCTCTATCTTCTGGATCTTCTCTAAGACGACCTCAAACATACGGTTCATCTGGTCTTGTAGTGCTGCCACCTTCGATCTCTTTACCGCCAAATGGCTACTGGTATCCTCATTTGACCTTTTTACGCCCTGACGATTTTGTAACTGCGAATAATGATTAAAAAATCCAACCAGTCCAGACCAGAGGGCCAAAGGATCTAGCTGTCAAATTTTCCTATGATGGAAGCACTCAGATATTTTTCTGATCTGTCCTTGCCCTCCTTCTCGCCCGTAAAAATTTAAGCTCTTCCATCATCGAACAATCTGTCAGCTAGATCCCTCAGTACTCCAGCCTGAACCAGCTTGAACTTTTAATCATTATTGTTCTGCTCCCCCCCCCCACACTCAAAAAAAATCTGAGCCCTTTCATCATCTTACAACCTAACAAATAGTGCCCTAGGTACTACAGCCTGAAATAGTTGGATTTTTTAGTCATTGTTTATCTGCTTCACCTCCCCCCCCACACACACACACACACACATCAAATATCTGCCTAAATAACGAAAATATATTAAAAATATATTCCACATATAGGTTGATTACATTTCATCATATATATTTGCCGTATAAAAAAATATATGTGATATACATTTTGACCATAGAAGAAATATATTTTTTATATACGAGAAACGGCCAAAAGTCATGTATTTGAAATATAATTATTTTATATGTAAAATATATGTACGTATATTTCACATATATTCTAATTATATTTTATTGATATGCCACATATATTTTACATACATCATGAAATATATTTTCCATATATTATATTTCCATGGGGGTAAGTTATCTTATCTTATAGTTACAAAAAAAATTTTCCCGTGTATGTATTGGAACAATGTCTGGTTGGGTATTTTTAAAGTTTTCCCATTTAAAAAGCAGGGAAACGATGTCACAGTTTCTGAAAAAAAATTCCTACTTAGGTAGTTTTCGAGAGATCAATTCGTTTTTGGATTCGTTTTGTAAGGCTAAGAAGTCCTCTTTAAAATTACTTTGAGTGACATGGATGCAATTTCAACGATTCAAAAGTTATGACTTCAAACTTCCAAAATTTTTAACCAAAAAAACATAATTCTTTGCTATTTTTATTCAAGCTATTGACTTCTAGAAAAAATATTGTGACGAGCCCGCAAAAAGATACGAGGTTGGCGAAGCGAGTGAGAGAGAGAGAGTATCGGTAGTTCCGCAGTAACCGCTAGGTGGCGCACAGCATTTAGGCGCTGTCTCTAAGTGTGGCGGTTTACTGAGTGGTTCTAAGCCGAAGAAAAGGAATATTTGTAGATTTGCTCACCCGAAGTAGTCATTTACTGATAATGGTTGGCGGTCAAGAGAACGATAATTGACAGGTATTTACTGTTAAATCTACTCTAGTAAAATTATTATTGTCGGTACGAGTCAGTGGACGCGATTATTTATCGCCCCCCTTACTCATACGCAGCAATCGTATTGCGTTAGTAATTTTTGTCGCGAAGAGTCGTGGAGTTAATTGAGGTCTCGCGCAAATTATTATTTGCGGACAGGACGCTCACGGCGGGTAACTAAACACAGACACTAGGTCGGGTATTTCGTGGAGACGAGTATTCGCGACTCCGGATATCCAGGCGAGGAGTGTAGTGGCGTTTTATTGAAGCGTTCGCACTCCTTAGGGTTTGTCTCGCAGAGCTTCTCTCTGCGATAGAGGGCATGGGTACTAGTTCCGTTTAGCTAGATCGTAAAATCTGTTAAATTATCGCGGCTTGTCGACCCGTATTATCTTATTTTTTTATGCTCAGTCATTTGTATTATTATTGCGAAATAAAAATTTGTGCAAGTTTCCTTTAAAAACAAATTTTGAAATTACATGAGTTACGCGATCCCTACCCCGAATCCTGGACAAAAAAGCAGTGGGAAAGCAAACGGCTAGGTCTTTCAACCTTCCGTAACGTTAGTGTATTCATAAAATTTTTATGTCCGTTAAATATTCTCTCTGTAAAAAAAAATACTCTACATGAAATATTTAAAAAAATTCAATAATTTCAACGGCATTTATTATTTTTTTTTTACTTTTCTCTTTTAAAGGGTTTCAAAATTATTTAATTTTAATTTAATTTTCATCTTAAATCAAACTTCCGTACTTATTCCTTTATTTTTGTAGATGTTATATTAATCGAGCTTAATAAAATGTTAAGTAGTCCTTTGATTTTACGTATTTATCGAAACGCATAAAGTTTCCGACGGCGCAAAATCTCAGTCTTTACAACTAAAATTTGATTACTCTCATTTCATCTTTTTTTGAAATTAATTTTTCAGTCAAACATATAAAATGACGTACTTCTTTCGAGTGATTAAAACTGATATTGAATTATAAATGAGTAATGAGTATAATTATGAAAATTTTCATTTAAAAAAACAATAAAAGTATTATAATTTTCAATAAATTGGCAAAAAATTACATATTATAAAAAGTTGACATTAATTCGATTGATTAAATTATCCAGCAACTTTGAAACAAAAACTTTTTGCCTCGTTCCCTCCCCCTTTCCTCTTACTAGTACTTTGATGTAATGGGGCAATGCAATTTATTTGAAACTTTAATAAAATTGCACGTTCGTGTCGTAAAGGAAAACGGGTCGAGGATTCTTTCAACTGTAAAGATACGTACGTACCCAGTAGTAATAGTTTTAATACTACACATAAAAGTATAAAAATGCACAAGCTTTCTAAGACTACTAAACTTTTACCAATAATATACATTTATTCAATCAACAATCAATAAAAATTTGCTACCTTAGTTTTAGTATAGTACATATAAAAGAAATTAATTTATGTAGAATTTTATTACCTCAATGTTATTCTTCTTTTTCTTTTTTTTATAATAATAATAATAATAATAATAATAATAATAACGATAATTGATTCCGAATAATGACGACCTTGGCGAACAACGGGCTGCATTTAGGTGGACGGAGCCGGATTGCGAGCCGATCTCTTGATGTGCTACCATAACAGTGACCCGGAGCGGAGAGGCTACATGGCGAGGATACATGCTCTGTGGAGCGATATGCATCCTAACCACAGCCATCTAACACAACAACAACAACTTCGTGACTATGCCTCTCATCTCCGGCGAACACGGCGATCACTGTTAATGAATAGACGATTATCTCATTATCTGTCTTTTCTAGCACAGTTACATCAAGAGAGACGCCGTTCTTCTGAAGACGCCGACAATGATTTTGAAAGACGACAAGTATGTATCACGAAGAAGATACACTACCCAAAACATCTACTTGACACCGAGAACCAAGAACTATCTGCCCGGATTCAGCAAGATTCTACTCTATTCACCATCAATCAAGCTGTATACGATGCTGCTTCCTCACTCTTACCTCCAGCGAGGAGAAATACTTCTTCTCCTGAGGCTAAGATGAAAGGGCGCATTGGACAGCTTTCACTAAAGATTGATGATCTCCGGAAACATGTCTCCCGCATTCAGTGTGTGATTGACTTTGTAAATGCTCGTAAAGCGTTTACACCAAAAGTCCGCCGTATTGCGACTCAATTACGATACCACCATCACACGCTGAATAAGGAGAATCTTCTTAACATCAAAGAACTGAAGAAATGTAACTGAAGAAATGTAAGACATCTGTTTCTGGCGATCCCCCATCCATCGAGCGAGTAGAAGCTTTCTGGTCCAAGTTGTATGGTGATCAACCGAACGTGAATTGTGACACTCCAGCTCTCAACGACTTCGAGGCATTTTGTCGACAAAATCGCAGCGACAATGCTGATGAAGAGAGCCCTGAAGTCAGCTTGGAAGAAGTTCGTTCAGCTCTGAATAATGGTAAAAACTGGGCTGCTCCGGGTCCGGATGGCATTAACTTGTTTTGGTGGAAGAAACTAACTTCTACCCATAGTCATCTGGCCCGGATTTTTATAGCGTTCATCAAAGATAATGAACCAATTCCATGCTAGCTTGTAGAAGGGCGAACCGTGCTCATCCCGAAAAAAGGTGACTTGTCTGACCCGAAAAACTACAGGCCTATCACCTGTTTGAATGTGGTTTATACGATTTTCACCAAAATCTTGAATAATCGCATTCTGCAGGAGATAGACCCTGTATGGCAGCAGATATACGAACAACGTAGCAGAAAAGAGGCCTGTCAGGTTGCAAAAAGAATCTGTTAGTAGATCGTTGCGTTATTCAAGACGCGATCTACTATCAGCGCAACCTGTCAATGGCCTGGATTGACTACCGCAAGGCATTTGACTTAACATCTCATGAGCTTATTCTCTTTTTGTTCAAATGTCTTGGGGTCAGCCGCAATACAGTGGAGTGCATTCAGCGTACGATGCAACTTTGGCGAACACGGTTCCACATTAAATGTGGCAACGACAAACGTGTAACCGAAGTTGTGCAGTACAAACGAGGAGTCTTTCAGGGAGACTCTCTGAGCCCTCTGCTGTTTTGCACCTCACTACTGCCAATATCTGTTGCGCTACGCCGCACCCGTGGATACTCAGTGGGTCCGCCAACTGATCAGAAGTATTCGATAACCCACTTACTCTACATGGATGATCTGAAGGTGTATGCTCCTAATGAGAAACACCTCCAGACAGCCTTGAATATCGTAGGGGAGTATACTCGGGATGTCGGCATGGCTTTTGGTTTGGACAAGTGCGCGGTCGTTAATCTGGTGAAGGGTAAGTGTTCTGATGTGCGTAAAGATATCGAGTTAGTAGATGGGAGCGTCATCGATCATCTTGACGCCGGAGAGTCGTACAAATATTTAGGGATTGACGGGAGTCCTGTGCAAGACGTCTCGAAAATCAAAACGACTCTCTGCAGCGAGTATGTGCGGAGACTCCGGAAAATCTGGTCATCAGAACTTTCCGGCAAAAACAAAGTGTCTGCAAAAAACATGCTTGCTGTCCCGGTACTCCTGTACTCATTCGGTGTCCTTAAATGGGTCCGAAAAGAGCTCAGAGACCTCGATATCAAGACACGCAAAGTCATGAATATGAATCGGAGCATGCGCTCTAAATCCTCAGTCACCAGATTATACCTTTTCCGGCAGATCGGAGGGAGAGGTCTACAGAGCTTGGAGTATCTACACGATCGTTTGGTTTTCGGTATAACATACGAGATTGTCAATTTCACAGCACATGAAGACGACTTCCT
Organism: Microplitis demolitor; assembly: GCF_026212275.2. Taxonomy (NCBI): domain Eukaryota; kingdom Metazoa; phylum Arthropoda; class Insecta; order Hymenoptera; family Braconidae; genus Microplitis; species Microplitis demolitor. The sequence continues at coordinate 15,809,431 of NC_068547.1, read as the reverse complement.
TGTGCAAATTGTTCATAGTCATGAAAATGGGCATGAGGGAGCGTTTTTATATGAGGCAGCATGTACGCGGCAAAATCCCTCGATCTTGGAAGAGTAAACCCTCTAATTGACCTCCCTAAGGAGGAATTTAAGAGGGTCATCAGCAAAGCTGAGCAACAAAAACTGCTCAACACCCACACGGAGAAGTCCATGCTCAGCGTGTTCTTTAAACACGTGCGTGAACATGGCTTGTCCGAGCAGCTGACGTTTTCCTTCTTTAAGTCAGCTGGTCTAATGCCCGAGACCGAAGGATATATTTTTGCCTGCCAAGATGGTGATATTAACACTCTCGAATACCGTGCGAAAGTACTCCAGATGCAGCTACCCGACACACTGTGTAGGGTTTGTAAACAGCATCCCGAGACGCTTATGCATCTTTTGTCAGCATGTCCTGTGCTGGCAAGAAATGCATACGTCCAGCGTCATAATGCTGCTCTGCGAGTACTTTATTACCATCTTAGACATACGCACGATATCGATAAAACACCAATGCTGCCTTATCTGCCAGGAGATATTCCGCAAGTTGTTGCGAATGACCGTTGCCGTATTTATTGGAACGTACCATTCGCAACAACCCGGAAAATCGACCATAATAAACCTGATATTGTGCTCTTCGATAAAACCGCTCGTAACATTTATGTTATTGAGTTTTCAGCTCCGGCTGAGTACAACATCACGGTTAAAGAGGAGCACAAACACGAAATATATCAGGATCTCCTGTTTGAAATTGGCAAACTTTACCCAGGCTATCGTGTCAAGCTTGTCGTACTTATTGTTGGCGTCCTAGGAGGGATGAAACAGACTTTTGTGTCTGCATTGGCTAGAATCCCAACTTGTTTATCGCAAGTTGAGTTTTTGGCATCGCGGATGCAAAAGGCTGTCATACTCGGATCCCTCCGTCTCCTAAGGCAACGAAACTTGGCCTGCTGCGCATGCTGATCATCTTGTTGATGAAGCGTCGCAGCAGTAACGATTTGACGCTCAGGTGAGGCCCTCGGTAGAGTCGGACTACCGGGGATAACCCACTCAGCATTTAACTAAAAAAGAAATAATAATAATAATAATACCCGATAAAAAAACGTTTAGATCCAACCAGATATGTTTGGATCTCATTATATCTGTTTATATCAAAATACATCCAAATATTTGATCTTGCTAGGTATAAGCATATATAATAGGGTGATTCAAAAAAATCGAATATTTTTTTTTATTTAACTTCCGACATTGAAAAGTTAGTTCTCAGGCACCTCTAGACAATGCTCACCAAATTTGAGCTCTTAATATTAATAGGAAGATCCTCCTCATAACAAATTTCCATTTTTTTGTTAATCCGTATATAAAATACCATATCTCGTTGCCGAATCCCAATGCCTTTGAATTTGGAAAGTTTTTTTATAACTTTTTTAGATTCATCAACTTAATTCATGAATTTTATAAATATTCACAAGAATTTCAGCTCATGTCAATAGATTAAACATTTTCAACTCTTTTTTAAACCTTCACATAGATGTAGATAAACTTTACTTTTGGAAAAAGAGAATAATAATACGTCAGTTTATTATTTAGAGATAAATTAAGATCCATTCTTGAGAAATAAACGTTTTTATTTTAGAAGTGTCATCATTTATGTCAATATAAAAGAAAAAAATTTCGAATTAATTATGCATAATCGATTTATTTTGAATTAGTACTTACGGAAATATTAATTATATTGAAAAATATATCTGTTCGTCTTGTTAAAAAAATTGGCTTTTATTGCAATTGAGATATTTTGCCAGATTTCTCAGAAAAATATACTTAGTTATCAATTTTCAGGGAAAAACTTACAGTTACATTTTTAATAAATCAGTTAAACAATATAGATAAGGAATTGATTAGAAAATATTATATCCTTGACATAAACATTAAATCTAATGTAAATACTTTTATTCTAATTAAATAAGCTGAAATTCTTATGAATGTGTATAATATCCACGAATTAAGTTGATCAATCTAAAAAAGATATTAAAAAACTTTCGAAACTCTTCGAGCTCGAAAATACTTTTGTATCCTTTTGTTTTCGAAAAAAAAACGTTTTTTACGATTTTTTCTTAAGCGATATCTCCCAAACAAATAAACCGATTAAGACGGTTAAGGTGGCAATCGACGCGTTTTATTGAGTTCTACAACTAATCAGATTTTGAAATTGATTTATTGAGTCATTTTTTAAAAATTTCGAGAATACTAAAAAAATTTTTTTTTTTTAATTCTTTCGTCAACGGTTTCTCTTGAACGAATTAACTGATTTTGATGTTTGAGGTGAAATTCGACGCGGCTCATGAAGCTCCAGAGCCCAGTTGATTTTGGAATCAATCCATCGAGCACATAAAAAGTTTTCCAAAAAAACATTTTTGAAAAAAGTGTATTTTCGGAATATCTCTGAACGAGCCCTGCCGATCAAACTCAAGTTTTTTCCAGCTTTTAGATATTGACAAGCCGCGTCGAATGACACCTTGAAAATCAAAATCGGTTCATCCGTTCAAAAGTTACAGATATTTACATACCTGCATACGTACATACATAGATACATACACTCGGACATCATTGTGAAATTAGTCAGGATAGCTTCCTAGAATCTCAAAACGTCAAGATCTCTTAAAAATTCGATTTTCGAAAATCGGATTGAAACCAATAACTTCCCGAATTTTTGAAAATTTGCAATTTTCTTGGCGGGAAGTTAAAATTTTTTTTTTAACAAACTCTTCAAACTTCGATCTCAAAATTTTTTTGAAATGGTGCAAGTTATCGCTTAAACACATTGATCCTTTTTTGTAGAGCACTCAATTTCCTATAAAAACGTGTATAATGATTTGGATAGACCAGCAATGAATAATGAGATATGGTCTTTTATATAAGGGACTAACAAAAAAATGGAGGACTGTGATGAGGAGGATCTTCCTATTAATATTAAGAGCTCAAATTTAGTGAGCATTTTCTAGAGGTGCCTGGGAACCAACTTTTCAATGTCGGAAGTTAAAAAAAAAATATTCGATTTTTTTGAATCACCCGAATATATAATTATATCTGCTCAGATCTAATTATATATTAGCAGATATAGAGATGCATTAAGATTAATATCTAAGTAGATATACGTATATTCAAGCATATTTAAGTATATTTGCTGAGATCCAACTATATACAAGTATACATAGTTATGTCCGCTCAGATCCAACTATATATAAGCAGATATAAAGATTTATATTCAAGCAGATATACTTATATCCAAGCATATATAAGTGCATAGAGTTATACCTGCTCAGAGCCAACTGTATGCATGTAGGTATATAGATGCAAAAATAATTCATATCCAAGCAGATATACGTATATCCAAAAATTTATGACTACATCCAAAAGTGTGGGTCTACATGTAGTCATATTTGGTCGGATCCAATAATATTTAAATGCAGGTAAGGCTCCTGAATCGTTGAACTGTCGGGGTTGTACTGCGAATAAGACATTAAATACTGAGTTTTTTTTGTCTAATTATACACGAATATCTGATTTATATACGAAAATTAAAAAATTTTTTTTTTCTTACTGATTTTGACATATACGTTATTTTAATCATATACTTAATATTGTAATGAATAAATAAAATAAATCAGATTGACCAATGTTTTTGAAGTATTCATCTTTTTTTTTTGACTTAAATATCAATTGACTTTTGATATATGTTATACATAGGTTCATCAAAAGCAGTAAGAGGTAATAGCAATAAGATCCAAGATGTGAATAGATATTGTTTTTAGAATGGTCTAAAGTATAATATATTTATACATGCATTCATTAGAATGTAGTGAAACTTCTTTAGATATATGTACTTAAATCTATGTAGAATTCTTTAAAGATTGACATCTACGCAGATCTACTTGGATACACTTATATATTCGTGGATATAGTGAGATCGGTTTGGATTTCTTTTGACATTTTAAGATCTGTTTGGACATACTTAGATATAGTGAGATCTCTTTGGATATTCTCAGATCTGTTTCGATCCGCTTGGATCACGCCAAGATTTGGATCCAATCATAAATGCTTGGATCTAAACATTTTTTATGGGGGTAATAATAATAAGCCAAAACACAGATTTCATCTGTAAAAAAGTGCGCCAAGTATACATCTTTTGCAGTGAAAATGAAATCAAAATAATCACCAAGTACCTGAGCGGAACATAATAAAAAAACATTTTTTTTTCCGCGGATTAGGTATAATTTTTATACAATATAAAAAAAAAACTATACGGATAAACTTGGCGAGTCAATATCAACTTAAATAAGTCATGAATTAATATAGTTCTGTAGGCCTATATTTAATATATTATACTGTATACCAATTTAATATAGTGGAAACCTAAAACATGCAAATCTTCTCAATACGACAATTTATAGATAAATTGAGAAAAATATAGATAGCCCGAACTGGGAATCGAACCCAGATCATGTCGGTCTCGCGCCGAGTGCTCTACCAGTTGAGCTATCCGGCACTACACTATATTCCGTTCAATTTGATCTATAACTTATTGAGCCACACCGTCCATCGTACGGTATTACACCAATTTAATGTAGTGGAAACCTAAAACATGCAAACCTTCTCAATAAGACAATTTATAGATAAATTGAGAAAAATATAGATAGCCTGAACTGGCAATCGAACCCAGACCATGTCGGTTTACATGTTTTAAGTTTCCACTATATTAAATTGGTGTAATACCGTACGATGGACGGTGTGGCTCAACAAGTTATAGATCAAATTGAACGGAATATAGTACAGTACCGGATAGCTCAACTGGTAGAGCACTCGGCGCTATACCGACATGGTCTGGGTTCAATTCCCAGTTCGGGCTATCTATATTTTTCTCAATTTATCTATAAATTGTCCTATTGAGAAGGTTTGCATGTTTTAAGTTTCCACTATATTAAATTGGTATACAGTAATACATGGTAACACTGTAGGCCTATATGAAATCAGATAAGCTATATATATCTAAATTATTATTATTATTATTATTATTATTATTATTATTATTATTATTATTATTATTATTATTATTATTATTATTATTATTATTATTATTATTATTATTATTATTGTTATGATTTTCGTTTCAACATGATCGTAAATTAAAGTCACCCTTTGTGAGTTGATCTTGAGTGATTGCCATTCTTGGTTACTGCACCTCACTCAGCACCAGCAGTAGTAGAAAATAAATGGAATATACTGTATCACGATTACATTTGAATCATTTTTCGCTCTACTAGAAATGTCACTAAGATTTTTATATCTTGTGGTTTCATGAATAATAGTTTGATACTTAATAGTTCATTTCTAAAAAAAAAAATCGGTCTGTCGGTTGACCCTGCGGGCCAGCCCCAAAACTTCCCGCTGTTTTCGACCTCAAAGAGCTCGAAAACATTAGTGTAGATATATTTTCGACCTCTTCGAGCTCGAAAATGCTATCACATGCAATTGTTTTTTTATGATCTTTTCAAGCTCTAACAAGTTACTGTTATGCTGAAGTTTGAAAATTTAAGAATCGAAAATCATCAATAAAGCGGTTTTTAAAATTTAGTTCCTGATTTTGTTCAGTAAAATAAGTGTATTGAGGCAGAAATCAATGTCGGGGATCAAAATCAAGATTTAAATGAATTTTGACTCATGTAAGAAACAATAAAATATGAAATATCCGATAAAAATATTAAAAACTACGTTTAATCGATTTCATTGTTGATAATATGATTTAAACTAAAAACCAAGTTCGATGACATTATATGATCGAAAGAAACCATAAAAAAGATGAGTTGGTATGATATCAGGCACATTTTAGTACGTTATATTCTGATTTATCCGGAAAAAATAACATAAAATGTTATTTTTTTAACTTTTCAACGCCGATATCTTTTGAACTAATCAATCGATTTTGATAGTTGAGGTGGCAATTGACGCGTTTTATTGAGTACTAGAGCTGATTAGATTTTAAAGTCGATCGTATAAGTCGTTTTTGAGAAATCAATAAAAAACTAAAAAAAAAATTTTTTTTTTTTCGTAATTCGCCAACATTTTCGAGTCTATTCGATCAAATAATCTTAAAATTTTCAGGAAAGTTGAAGGCCAACAAGCTCTTTCGATTGCCACCTCAACCATCCAAATCGATTAATTAGTTCAAAAGTTACAAAGAGTTTACACACACACACACACACACACACACACTCGGACATCATTCTGAAAATAGTCAGAATAGCTTCCTAGGACCTCAAAACGTCGACATCTGATGAAAACTCGATTTTCGAAAATCGGGGTGAAAACAATAACTTCCCGAAATTTTTTAAAATCGTCGATTTTCTTAGCGGGAAGTTAAAAATTAATAAGAATTCGATGTTTATATTTTTCAGATAATAATTATCGATAATTGATATTTATTCAGGTGTAAAATCAAAATAAATTAAATTTAACTATCAAATACCCGGGGAAAATGATGAAGACCTATGCGGATATAATTATATCTGATCAGATCAAATTATATTTTGGCAGATCTATTTATATCTGATAAAATCTAATATTTAGACATGATCAGATCTCATTGTATCTGGCCAACCACCGTTTATATCCGGTCAGATCTAATCAGATATAATTAGATGTAGGCTAGATACAATGTCAGACATGATTACCAGTTGGATAGTGATTTACGAAAAGGTTCTTCTGTTTAAGAATTCAAGTAAAAAAAAAAAAAATAGATTAATCGGTTGATTATTTTTGAGGTTATTGCGTTTACCAACATCCGTCCATGATGACGGACATCACAGGAATTTTTCAAAAATTTTTTTTTTATCATTATTATCAAAGAATTGACTTGAAATTTTGTTCGTTTAATTCATAAGTAAATAATTTTTTTATACATTTGAACGAGTATGAATATAATTATTAAGTAGGTAAATCAGCTGAAACCGAGTAAGCGTAAGTAAAAATCATTTCATTGCTTCGCAATTGAGTTGTAAAAAATCTCTCTTTTCGAGTCAATTACCAAAGTTTTTAAAAATAAAACAAAATCAAATCAACTCCATCTTCAAATGGAAATATCGAAGAATTGTTTTCAGTTTTTGAATTCGTATAACTCATTGACAAATTTAGATTTATCAATTTTTTTTTTTTTTTTTTAAACATCAAATTCGCCGTGTCAAACATATATGTGATTTTAGAAAATTAAAGGATTATAAAAATGAATAAATTATTAATTGAATTGATATACATAAAAATAGAATATTTTATTACACACATTGTATGTTGTATAAAGAGATAAATGTACATTTGGAATGTGCTCCCCAAATAATTTTGAATTGATAAAACAATCAAACATAAAGTAAAATATAAATAAAAATTTCTAATTTCCCTTGAGTAAAATATTTAGTTTTTAAAACCCGTATCTATTAAAAGTATAAATACAATTTTCAGTAATTCTCGAGAGTCGTTAACAGTATACATTAGGGTGGGCCAAAAAAAAAACTAATTTTTTTTTCTAGTTACTGTGAAAATATGGTTAAGACGCGTTTTCATTTGTTTCTCTATTCGCACTCAACTGGATAAACGGTACTATCTCTGTTGCACTTGTACATTAAATAGGAACTTTGTCCAAGCTTTTCTCGTAAATAAATGGAAGTTATCAAAAAATTCAAGTGCACTTCGCTAGTTCATAGAGTAAAGCATCGGGTCTGTGTCTTTATTTTGCGTCTAGAGCTTTTATTTCAGAGAAAAGCTGGGACAAAATTATCTGAAAACCGTTTTTAAGGAGGTTCGACCGCAACTAGTGAGTCAAAGTAGTGTTTGAATTTTTTTGTTTGCTAAATTCTCCTAATAGTTATAAAAATTCGTTATTTTAATTTATAATAACATAACGAATTCATAAATTAATATTTATTACTTATTTAATTAAAGAAAATAATGAAATTACTTGGTTATTTTTTACTCATATGATTTAGTAAAAAGATTTGGCAACAACACGTCCTAACTTCTTAGACATCGATTTTCAAATTAAAGCGGGAAAAATTTATTTCTAATCTCGTCTCTCTTATTAACGTATTTCTATCTTTGTTTTTTTTCTCAGCTGATTCTGCGACGTTACCAAACTCTCAATAATATGTATCTCTGTCAATGAATGAGATTAAATAATGAAGTTTAACTTGAATTATTTAAATAATTACAACGGTAACAGTATATTGTTAAAATCTTATCGTATCCCAAAAGTATTCAAGTTTATGGCATGTGGTTTTTTATTTCTTAAACTTGGGAGGTTAATAATGAAAATGATCGAACAAGTCATGACAGGAGCTTGTCCGCCATAAGAGCCTGTGTATAAGAACTTTAAAAACGTCATTTTTTAATCTTTTTTTCTAAAAAAACTAGACGGTGGATCATATTCAAATATAGAGAATACATAAATAAAATACTTCTTTACATGTATACTAAGATTCAAATCTTAAAGTTGGAAAATCCTTTTTACATTAGATTCGGTCGAACCTCCTTAAAGATGATAAAAAAAAAAATATTTTTGGTAAAGTCTGAGCTCTTAATATTAATAATAAGTGGTGTCGCTTCGTGATTTTTGATTTCCCATTTAAATAACATGGGAAAAAAAAGTTCCATTTTGGAATTTCATACCTCAGCAATGGCTCATTATACAGATAAGTTGAGGACGTATTTTTGTAGGAAATTAAATGTTCTACAAAATAAGTCTCTTATAATTTTTTGATATATCCATCTTGTTCAACAGTTATTGGATCTTGAAGTCGGTTATAGTAAATTCTAAGATCTCTTTACTTATCACAAAATTTCAGAGAAACTTTTTTGTAGAAAATTTTATTCCCTACAAATTATTTCTAGTAAAAATGGTTTTAATTCTACATTGCTTTCTAGTTATTTTCATTTTAATGTCAAGCTGTTAAAATCAATCAGAACACTACACGGAAAAAAAAATATTGTTCCTCGAATGATCTAAAGTATAGCAACTCGTAGATTGTTGCCACAAAGATACGTATACTTATGGTAAAAATATCGTATCGTTCCTGTAACTATCTATTAGATAGCTGTGAGCCCTATACGACTTTGTAATCGTTATCTCACACGCCACCGTCTAACCTAATTAAACATCCATTTTGGCGCCTATTTTCAAATATAACAATTTGAGTTCATTTTTTTTTTAATTTGTTAACTATCTATAATCTTACTGATTATTTACCTAATGATCAATCTAATAAAACTGATACAAATTTCAATTGTGAAAATTATGTAAAAATCAATTTATATTCATTAAATTTATATTATATTTAAATATTTATATATATAACCTCAAAAATTAAAAGATGTATTTATCTTTTAAATTTATTTAGACTGCAAATGATAAATCTGTTTTATAAATCATTTTGTTTAATCAAAATTATTTATTAATCATTTTGTAGATCGTTGCAATAACAATCTAGTAAATAACTATTGCGTATTGTTACTGTAACTATACAGTATACTTCTCAAAACAATATTTTTTTCTCCGTGTATCTTTTTAAGAGCTCGATATCAAAATGGAAATAACTAGAAAGTTGTGCAGAAGATGAAAAATCTTTATTAGAAATAATTTAAGTATAAATTATCTTTAATAAAAAAATTAAATAAAGATTCTTCATATTCTGCACAACTTTCTACAAACATCAAAATAACTATAGTTATTTCCATTTTGATGTCGAGCTCTTAAAACGATAGTGCTCTGCCCATGCAAGAGCTGCCAGAGTTAAATGACGGGGCCTTACTTGGCTCAGCACTGTGGAACCTAGCTTTGGTACACCTATATTTGCCCACGTTTGGTCCAAGATTGAGTACTCAGTTATTATTACTTGAGCTTAGGCCAAGACTGGGTAACCTAGCCTTGGCTGGTATACTTATTACTCGAGCTTGGGCCAAGACTGGGTGACCCTGCCTTGGCCATTCAATGGCTACCCAGACTTGGGCCAACACGTAAAAAATTTGTAGTTCAATTTACTACAAATGAAGTTCCATCTACTACACTAACTAGTAATATGTAGGATAACTACAAATTTAGTAACAGTTACTAGTATACTGTGGTACACAACTTGTCGTACCATTTACTACAGTGAGTAGTAATAAGAACTTGCATTAAATAACCACTGTGGTTCTTTTTACTCTACAACATAGTTAAATATATTTTATTCCTAATTTATTAATTAAATGTCTGTTAGTTAACGATCATTAGTTTTTATGATATTGAAACAGTTATAAAAATATAAAAATTTATCTTACATTCTTCAGACTTACAGTTTATCAAATTAAAATAATATAAAAATGAATTTATTAATGAATAACTTAAAATAATAAGGACTCAAATTTTAAAAGCCAACTTTTTATCAATACCCGATTAGGATAATTTTAAAAATATATTCATAATCTACACTGAGAGAAAAGTGCTTAGTAACCTGAACTATGCAGCGACAGATATAAAAATATAGTCTCCCTAACCAATTTTTATTGTTATTAGAACTATGTACTAGTGTGAATCAGCACGGAAAAATAGTCACATTAACTAAATTTAAGAAACCATTTTTGCCTTGTTATGGTCACTACAAAATTTTAATCATTTTAGAACAAGGCTTGGTAGTGAACACAATATAATCTTTATCGTTGGCTCAATTAACATAAAATAGATACAGTAACTACGTTAGCTTAGTGACTGTGTGATAGTTGGCAGAAATAATTTTAATAGTTAACACAACTAAGAATTTAGTTGTCGTCTCATACAATATCATTTATTTAGTTCCTTTTACTACTGACAAAAGTATCAACCGTACTATTTCATGTTAGTTCTCTAAACAATCGATTTCTAGTTAATTTAATAATTATAGAATATTTCTGCTGACTAGTAATCAAATTTAAAAAAAAATTCAAAAGAGAATATCGTTATAAATACCATTAATATTTAGTTTCCCTGCCTCTAAATTGCATTCCTAATGCCAAAAGTGCGTATTGCAAAACATAAGCCAAAGAAGCGTATCAAACATTTTTTTTTTTGCTTATCGGTTCTGAATCGTTAAACATGTGGAGGTCGATTAAAAAAGTGAAAAAAAAAATTTTTTTATACCAAAAGGGCGTGTAAAAATTTTTTGTTACTAATCAATTCGGGATTATTTATTAAGGTGAAAATCAATCAAGCTAATATATATCTTTTCTCCCAATAAAGTTTTTTTTTTTAGCTTAAACTTTTTTTTTTGTTGAAGCGTACAAAAATTCTCACGTTAAAAAATTAGCAGTTATTCTAAGAAAGTTTATTTTCTTCAAGCTAAAAAATGCTATTGGTTCTAAAAACTAACATATATATCTTGCTACAAAAAATATCTCCTATGTTAACATAATAAAACTCTTTAAACAAGTAAAAATTGATTTAAGCGTAAGAATATGTTGACTTAAAAAAAAATATTTTGATTCTAAATGATTTTTTACTGCAAGAAAATTTTGATTTTTGAAATTTTTTTAAAAATCGATTCGGGAAATCAACAATTTCTTGCCCTAAATAAGTAATTATCTTGAAATTTTTATTTTTAATTCAAATATTTTTTCTCAAGTTTACTCATTCTTATGCTTAAAGCGAAGAATTTTTACTTGTTACAAAAGTTTTTATTTCTTAATATTAGGTATTTTTTTGAAGCAAGATATATGAGTTTTTGTAACAATCTGCACTTTTTTGTTTGAAGAATATAAAATTTCTCGGAATGAATACTATTATTTAACGCAAGAATTTTTTATGCTTCAACCAAAACAAAAAAGTTGCTTAAACTAAGAGATAAAAGTCACCAGAACAAAACAACAGCAGCGGGAGTAGTTTGGTGCTAGCCACCAGATCGTGCCCACCTTTTGTGTAGTGTCCCTGGTAAGAAACTTATTTCAGAAGTATTATATTCCAAACTTGAGAACGATCCTGGGGTCAATACTTATCTGTTATCCGACAGAGTGACAAGAATAATTTTTGATTGCAATATAGTATATACTAAATTACATTAAGACATTAATTTTTAATATTAATGTTTCCTAAAATAATTTTTATTATAATAAAAAAATATCAAGTACGTTCAATGTGAAAGAAATAAAAATTTATCAATTTGTCACGTAAATATTGGCCAGTAAATGAAAAAAAATCTAGTAATAATGAACCAAAATCTCCAGTACAGATCGCTAAGTAATTTTATTTCTTGCAGTACTAAATCATGGAAATGGTAACTATGAATGTTTAGTTACAATAAGTCAAATCAGTACATTCTCAGAAAGTTCGATTTTCTAGTGTGTACATCTAGACACAAATACTTATTCCTACAATTATAAATGATCTGAAGAACTAAGTGTACATTATTAACATCACTATAATTTTATTGATCATTGGACTAAGAATAAATTATTTACTACAATATAAATTATAGTTATGTTATGGTTATAAGTTATAGTTATGTTAACTTTATCTTAGTATATGTAACTAAAAATAGTAAGAATGACTATGTAGTCGGAGATCACTTTACTATGGTGTATTTGTTACTGAAACTGATTTAGTTTAGCTGAGTCGTCTGTGAACTACGATTTCTTAGTTCAGAAAACCGATTTTTTCTCTCAGTGTATAAATTCTCGTATAGGCATAAACTTAGAATAATTAAGTATTAATTTTTATTAATAGTGTTGTAATAACAATTTAATAAATACATGCCAGGACTGGTTTGTGGTTAGGATGTTGGAAAAATACGCATATTAAAAAATATAACAATATTTTTATTTGTCACAGCACATAATATCACTGGATTACAAAATTGAATCGTTGATTTAATTTATTAATACTGTTAATTGTTTGATCTCATGAATGCGTAATTAATTGAATACAAATTATAGAATTGAACTCGAGTAAATGATTGAAATAATTAATTTAGTCTATTTGAACACTACGTTGATTGAAAAAATGTCATGAGAATAAGTAACATGAATTCAGAGGTTACCGAGCGAATTTAATGATTGAACACTTAATGATTTTTTTTGAACTAGCAATAAATGCATAAATGTTTGAGTTCATTGAATTTTAATATTGGTGATCACTTAATTTAATTTAATTTAATGAGATCGTAATAAATTACACTGAATTGACTTTATTTTTGAAACACCTGGTAGCATAATTGCAGAGACTGTCGAGCGAGAATTAACTTTTTGTTTAATTAAAATATTGAGCATAATAATACTTAAATAATTATAATATTGAGTCTTTTAATTTTATGAGCACTTGAATTGATTAATTAATGAGTAATAAAGCACCTGTAGTGGTTTCCGTCGGAGTAACTTCTTCAGAAACGTGGTCGTTGATCACTTGAATTCCGTGAGTTTTAAAGACTTATTTTGTTGAGTTCTATTGGCTGAATTATATAAACAATTATATAATTATGGAGCACGATGCTTAGTTAAATTAATTAACCTTTTGTTTTTAATTATTTACTCGAGATGAGCGCAAAATGATATAATTAAATATAACACGTGTCATCTCTTGAACGGATGTAGCGAAAGATAATGGCGGCCGTCTTCTCGACACGAGGCAGAAAAAAGTAGATGCGCATGCGCTGCTCTGCGCATGTTCAAGTTTAAATTAACAGACTAGGCCCCATTAGGTGCTGCTCCTATCTGCCGGAAGCGCAACTATATTTGAATTTAAATATAGTGCGATTACACAACAAATAGAAAATATAAAAAACATAGTTTTTAAAGTTATAATTCCTATAAATAGCAAATACTCAATAAGCACTGGTTTTAAAAATTGCGTTTATTTATAACAAATGTATCATTTGTTGCATCATTCATAATTACACTAGTCCCAAAAATTGAGGGATAAAAAAAAAATTCAAAATTTTTGGGTGATTTTCAACATGCTGTAACTCGGTGAAAAATGGTCGTAGAAAAAAAAAAAGGAAATTGTAGCCTCAAGTTTCTAATTTTCAGATCTGACCCCTAAATTTTTTTATCATGCAGGGTTCCGGAGTAATCTTAAGCGAACCGACGAAAAAACAATTTTCAAAATTTTTACTCGTCTTTTAACAAGTCTATGGGCTTCAATAAATTTTTTTTGGATAATTTGACCATATGATTCATTTAGAAAATTTTATGCCCTTCAATTTGGCGGCCTCAAAAAGTTTCTACGACGAGTTGGCGTCGTTATCATTGATCAAAGCAAAAAAATCCATTTTGGCTTTGTTAATTAATAACTCCGGACGTATTGGTCGTATAGAAAATGGAAGTAGGGTTTTTAAAACTGGAAAACATTTTCTATAAGACAAAATTAGTCGCTTTTGATAAAAAAATTTTTTTTGAAGCGATAATGTTTATTGAAACCAGGGCAAAATTCGCATATTTAAGGATATTCGGAAATCTTGCTATAACTTTGGATATAACGGATGAACAAAGGATATTGTCGTTTTTTTTTAACCTCAAAGTGTCCTGAAAATACTCTGAAAATTTCAAAGTGCTGCGATTTTTCTTTCTTAGTGTCCCGAAGTTTTAAATTTATCGATTTTGCCAAAAATCTCCATAATCGGTAGTTTCTCGGTTTTTGATTATTTTTCCGATTTCAAAATGTTTTTTTCACCAACAATCTTGATTTCGTTGATCAAAAAGATTGATAATCGAAAAAAATTGACAAAAAAAATTTTTTTTTAATTTTCTTTTTTTTTTTTTTCAAAATTTTTTTTTTTCGAAAATTTTTTTTTATAAAAAAAATTTTTTTTGGTGTATCCGCAATGATTTATCATTGCGGAAAAAATACCTCAATTTTTTTTTACCGACGGCATTAGCGTTACCCAAAGCGTACCACGAGGAGGTTCCTCGGTCGAATTTACGCTTTTTACACACATACCGACGGTTCATCCGTTATATCCAAAGTTATAGCAAGATTTCCGAATATCCTTAAATATGCGAATTTTGCCCTGGTTTCAATAAACATTATCGCTTCAAAAAAAATTTTTTTATCAAAAGCGACTAATTTTGTCTTATAGAAAATGTTTTCCAGTTTTAAAAACCCTACTTCCATTTTCTATACGACCAATACGTCCGGAGTTATTAATTAACAAAGCCAAAATGGATTTTTTTGCTTTGATCAATGATAACGACGCCAACTCGTCGTAGAAACTTTTTGAGGCCGCCAAATTGAAGGGCATAAAATTTTCTAAATGAATCATATGGTCAAATTATCCAAAAAAAATTTATTGAAGCCCATAGACTTGTTAAAAGACGAGTAAAAATTTTGAAAATTGTTTTTTCGTCGGTTCGCTTAAGATTACTCCGGAACCCTGCATGATAAAAAAATTTAGGGGTCAGATCTGAAAATTAGAAACTTGAGGCTACAATTTCCTTTTTTTTTTTCTACGACCATTTTTCACCGAGTTACAGCATGTTGAAAATCACCCAAAAATTTTGAATTTTTTTTTTATCCCTCAATTTTTGGGACTAGTGTATATATATTATTATTTATAATATTTTATAATATTATTTATAATATCAAATGCACTGACACGAGTCAAGGTTTACCCATAGAATGGAGTAAAAATGTTGTAGGTGGAGCTGTTATTTTTTTCTTTCGATCATTTTACTACACATTGGAGTAAGTTGTACAAGTAATCTGGTATTGTATACTCCAAAAATAGTTACAGGTACCAATTAATATAAAATTGTGTGGTTCCAAAAACCACAAAATAAGTATTTTATACTACATTGAGTAGTTGTGGAGCCTACAAAGTTGTGCCACATTACAGTAGTAAGCAGAACTCCTATAGTAGAGAAATATCATGCACACTGTGAGTTATGCTACTACAATTGTCAATGCGGCGACCACAAAGTGTAGTTCAATTTTTACTAGATTGGTGTGATAAATTCAACGAAAGCATTTTTATACGTGCAGGTAGGATTACCGAAGTTAGGCTATACCTATAGTTTAATAATTAGATCACATAAATGTATCAGTTCAACATTAGAAGGTTCGTCTAGTAGCTACCGTTCAGACCCGGCAATCAGAAGTTCGCGCCCAGAGTCCAGCAGAATTTTCACCGAGTTTTTTTCACATCATTTACCTCGCTTAGATAGTTTAAACGTCAATGATCATAAACTCTACTAGGTTTATAATAATAGAATTTTTTCAACTTCCCGCTAAGAAAATTGAAAATTTTCAAAAATTCGGGAAGTTATTGGTTTCAGTCCGATTTTCGAAAATCGAATTTCTATCAGATATTTTGAGGTTCTAGGATGTTACCCTGACTAATTTCACGATGATGTCCGAGTGTATGTATGTATGTATGTATATAAATATCTGTATCTCTCGAACGGATGAACTGATTTTGATCGTTAAGGTGTCATTTGACGTGGTTTATCAATATTTAAAAGCTGTAAAAAATTAAAATTAATCGGAAGGGTACGTTCGAAGATATTCCAAGAATAAATTTTTTTAAAAAACGTTTTTTTTTAATAACTTGTAATGTGCTCGAAATTATTTTTGTTTTTGGCCCACGCTAGCATACATGTATATCCATATTGATATAAATGAAATATTCAAGAAACGTGGCTGATAAAAATGATACAAGATAATATGACGTGAAATCGATATGACTTTTAAAATTTGTTGACACTAATTTCATTAAAAATAATAGATATAAAGTCTGTGATAAAAAAAATAGGGTAAAATAAGAAGAGGAGAAGGCTGACGGGGAAAAGTATAAAGAAAAGTTAAATAAAATTATGAAAAATAAAGGAAATAAAAGATAATTAGTAGTGAGTAAGCTAACTGACTGTTGATTTATAAAATTTTCTTGATTTATCTACGGCATTATCCGTTTCTCAAAGTTTGGTATTTACACAAACTGAACGTATTGGTATTAGTTACTCTTGAAAGTTTAGGTAACCCATTCAGTATTTGTCTCTTCTCATTGCTTCTCATTTCGTTAAACTTTATATCTTTCTCTAATTTTCTGCATCCTCATGTACGTCACCTCTATTGCTTTTCTCCTCTTTCTCTCCTGCCCCTAACCTATTTACTCTTCGGAACTCAACTGCTGGATCAATACCGGGAAAATAACAAAGATAAACAAGACGGAGATGAATGACAAATATAAATTATATATTCGTCTTTCTTGGCTGAACCCTCCCCCACCCCACCCCCTAGTTTTATAGTCATGTCATATCGGATGATGAAGGGGTGAAGGGAAAAATTGAGATATGAGAAATATTCATTTTCCTATGACACAAAAATTTTTTTAAATATTTTCATTAAATATCTTAAATAAATTCTTTTATTCGTTGACATTAAATGCTTCAATCAAAGAATGTAAACAAATTACTCGAATAAATTTTTGTTATCTTTTGATGAATAATCAATTCGATTTATAATCTCAACAATTTATTAGATGCTAATGACTAATAAACCAATTATCGTTAATGATCGACTGGCAAACTGCTCTCAATCATACCTCTGAATGAAGAGTCTAATGACTGTAAATCTTCTACACTATATTATGTTTAGTATACATATAAAAATAAATGTTCATATATATATAAATATATATATATATATATATATATATATATATATATAAATATATATATATATATATATATATATATATATATATATATATATATATATATATATATATATATAGGATATAAATGTGCGTACAATGAATTATTCATAAACAGGTAGGATAAAATATACGACGGTTTCAAGCAACATAATAATTAATCACATAAATAAAATTTTATAACTTTTCAATTTTATCATTACTTTAGTTATATTTTATAACTAGCTGCGAATACCCGCTTCGATGGGTTATTTTTTGATGGTGCATTTATTCATGTGTTAAATTTTCAAGACTGCTCTGAAAATTTCGAAAATAATCTTATAAGTTCTAAAATATTCGAATGTCGAACACCACTTCAAATTAATTCTGGTCGTTCTAAAATAATTTTCGATAGAGTTTTTTCGATTATTTTCGTGTAATTTATGACTTTAAAATGTATTTTTCAATTTTTAGAATATTTAAAAATTTTCAAAACAATACAGGACATCCTACACCGATGAAATAATTTTTAAGTAACTTAATAACTCGACTAGAAATTTGAGTCAGGCAGTGGTGTGGCCCGAATAAGGCATGCCGAATTCCAGACTTGCGCCAAATGAGTCAACCAAACTAGGTCGAGATCCCGAAAGTAAAGCAGTTGTGAGGCCCTGTCTGATTTGGTTTCCTTCTTAGGCAGTGGTTTAGAAACCATACTTCGCATACGAGCCTTACGCTTATACATAGAAATTCGCAATATAGGGTCATGTATGATTGTAATGATCATACAATTTCGTTTAACTAAATTACAACTTTTTTTTTTTTATCATTTAGAATTATTTTTGCAGGGCAGTTATCATCGGATGTTCTAATTTAATGTTATTTTAATTTCCAATCAAATGAGAAATTTTTAATTGAAGGAAAGAAGCGAAACTTATCAAGGACCGATATTGTGGGATTCAAACCCGAGACACTACGCACGAAAGACCGACGCTTTAACTACTACGCTACACTACCGATTGCGGCTGTCAAGTTTATGCTATTCAAATATTATTCGGTACCAATCAGGAATTCCAAAGATATACCTAACTTAGGCAATGACGAAGACTTTCCTAATAATAACCAAATTTGACATACCTAACTTTAGCAAGCCTTCGGTCATCCCAATCCGATTTTAGTCAGGAATTCCAGTATTCGGCCTAAGTGTGACTTGCCACAGACTTTCCTAGTTTCGTCTGACTTTGGCATACCAAACATCGGCAAACCTTAGGTTACCATTGCTACCTACCAGTCAGGAATTCCAATAGTATGCCGTACTTCGGCAATGCCATAGTGTTTCGTGATCACAGTCGAATCTGAAATTTTTTCGGCATGCCAATGTTCGTTTTGCCTCATAAAGATCTGATAAGATGCGGATTAGGCTTGCCTCAGTTAGGCAAGCCTAGTTCGGGCCAAACTGATTCTTCGGCAAGCATCACCAAAATTTCTAGTCGGGAACATTTATATTAGAATATTCCAGAATGTTATTTAATTTACAGAACATTGCAAAACATTGTAGACTGATGAGGATTATTTTTATGAGATTTGAATCAACCAATTATAATTTGGAGCTTTTCGAATGAATCTCCAAATATTCGGAACAATCTAGAACACTCTAGACTAATTATAGAATTAAGTTGAAGTGATTCAAACTAACCTAATAAAATTTGGAGTATTCCAGATCCATCTCGAAATTTTTAGAACAATCTAGAACATTCTAGACTCATTAGTATTAATGTCAAGTGATTCAAATCAACTTAGTTCATTTTGGAGCACTCCAGGACTATCTAGAAATTTGTAGAACAATCGAGAAGGTTCTTGATTAATTAGATTATTTTTAAGTAATTCAAATCAATTTAGTTCATTTTAGAGCATTCTAGATGTGTCTAGAAGTTTTTAGAACAATCAAGAACGTTCTAGATTAATTAGAATCAATTTTAAGTAATTCAGAAAATTAATTTCTATTTTAGAATTGAGATTTCAAGACTATTCCCGAAATGTCTACACTGAGAAAAACGAATAGTAAAAATTATGCCAGTAAAGACTACCTCGCGCTTCGCAGCGCGTGAGGTGTGCAATTACAATGTTGTAGTAAAATTTACTAACAGATATAAGTAAAAAAAGTCTGACGGAACCCAGTTTTTTTATTTTTAGGCGAGAGTAGAGCATGCCTACGCTCACGCTTAAGGCATGTAATGGATTCTGTATTTTAATTATTACAAAACATTTAGTAAAATTTACTGGTTGGCAGTTATTATATAAGAATATATTAAAAATTATTATGCATAATGTACTTTTTGCTAACACCATTATATTTTGTACTATCTGTATAGTAAATCTTACTATAAGTATTTTTAATAAATACAAATTTAAGAAAGTATACTTTCTAATCAGATAATTATATTTTAAGACTTGTTTAGTATTTTCTTATATACTGGTTATGGAAAATCTACTATATTGCATATTAATTTTTAGTTATATTTAGTAATTATTATTATTTAAATATGGAATGAAATATAAATTGCATTAGTACACTTGACTAAATATTTAGTAAATTTGACTATTCCGTTTAGTAAATTTTACTATATTAGAATAAAAATAAGTAAAATTTAATTTTTAATAGCTTTTGACTTATTATTATTATTGCTATCATTTTGATTATTATTGTTATTTACGTCATCTGTATTGGTGTTGATGTCAATTTTTATTTTTAAAAAATCATTTGTTTTAACCGAGATCCGAACCCTGATCCCCCGCGGGCGAGTCCTTTCCTGTGTCTGACGACCCGATGTCTCCTCTAAACAAAGGTTTCTTAACTTGCAATACATATTCGTATATGCTATCCCCACCAACTTTTAATTTTATCTATACATACTAGAATTCACTGTACAGATAGTAAAAAAAAATCGTGTTAGGAAAAAATACATTACGCATAATAATTTTTAATATCTTTGTATAGCAAAAAATACTATAATGTATTAGAAAATATACTTTCTTAAATTTGTATTTATTAAAAACACTTATAGTAAGATTTACTATACAGGTAGAAAAAATATAATCGTGTTAGCAAAAAATACATTACACATAATAATGTTTAATATCTTCTTATGTAATAATTGCCAACCAGTAAATGATTGTTTATTATTGATGGATATATTTAGAATTTTATAAGTAGATTTAAGTAATGTTTTAAAGTTTAAAATAAAAACAGTAAGACAAATTACGTATGCTCATCGACAATTTAGTAAAATTAAATCGACCGCGATTCTAGTTTAATGAAACGCATGATTCCATAGTCAATTTGCGAGTAATTCGTCTTGATTTGCATGTAATAACGGTCATTACGACACCATCTATCGCGTGAGTTTAATTTTATTTTTTTTTTAAGTAATAATCTATCTCGTGTATTACGTTACTGTTGAATTTTATTTATTGATATATTTTTTTTTCTTTACTTAGATTGTTTTAGATAATAAATTTTAGATGTTTTTTTTATGGAATTATTACCATATTCATGGAACAAAAATAAACTGTAGAAGTTAGTATTTTTTTGTGCCGCCTCTGACATTTAAAAAGTGTTGAATTTACTTTTCATATACCTCGAATTTTGTGTAAAAAAAAATTTAATGCATCGATGCATTCGGTATTCTATACGGAGAAAAAGACATGGGAATTTTTCCAATTTTATTTAGAATAAATTCCCTTGTTGACATGGCAAATTTCGCTTTATCAACATGGGAAATTTTACCATGGAAAATGGGAATAGAACCCTATTTTATAGGAATTTTACCCACATATTATAGGAATATCTTCCATGTTGCCATTGGAAAAATTTCCATGTAGAAATGGAAAAATTGCTCTGTTAATATAGTACGTACCAATCAGCAAATGTTATTATAAATTCGATTAATATAAACGAGTAGGGGAAGAGGGGGCAAAATGGGCCCCCCAAAATTTTTAACATAAAAAGTGTTTGGGGCGCGGGGGAGGGGCAAAATGGGTCACTAAAGCAAAATGGTCCCCCAAAAGTTTTTTGCATGAAAAGTGTTGGAGGGGGGTGGGAAAGGGGTAACATGGGCTGCCTAGACTTTAAAAACCGACAAATATTTTTTAGCCAAACGGGTTCCTAAAATATTTGTAACAGAAATGATCGAATAGTAATTCAGCAGAAAACTTCGAATTAAGTTATTTTAAGATCCAAATCGTCACTATCAACTCTTTTTTATACTAAATACATAGCAAAAAGTTTCAAAACATAAAACAAGCAAGAAACATGCATTGAGTTTTTTTGGGGACCCACCCGTTTTACCAAACTTTTCAGGATTTTTTAATTTTGATAGACACAAAAAATGAACACCAGAAACTCAGCTGAAGGAAAAAAAAGTGATACAAGCTGAAAGATTCACATTTTTTAAATTTTTGGAGGGGGGCCCATTTTGCCCTAAATTTTTTTATTTTTTATTTTTAATGGACAGAACAAATTAAGATAAAATACTTGGCAAGGGTGTAAAAAAAGTAAAACTAGTAAAAAAAGACTGAGGATTTGAAAATTTTTTTCTTAAGGGGCCCATTTTGCCCGCTTCCCTTCCCTTATATAATCATCAATTCAATTAATTAATTTTGATTTACTTAATAAATTACGTAAAAAAAACATCAGTTTACAAATATTTTACTTCTATATACATGGAAATTTTTACTTTGTCCACACGGAAATCTTTCCTATGTTAACATTGGAATTGTTCCAACGCTGATATGGGTAAATTTACATTCTCAATATAGGAATAATTCCTACGTAACAAAGCAAAATCTACCATGTGACATAGTTACAATCCACATGTTAACATAGTAAAATTTACAATTCCAACAAAGGAATTTTCCCCAAGTAAAATTGGAAAAATTAACTTATTTTCTCTCCGTGTGCTAATACTTTTCAATCATCATTAGGCTCGAATCTAGTTCTTTCGAGTGACAAACAGTACATTTTATAACATTAGTTCTAAATTTTGTGGACATATACCACCAGTTGTTAAAAATTTTTTTCTTGAAAAAATTAAGTCTTTCGATTATTTTTTTAACCTATTATAAAACAAATATAAATCAGGAATATGTTTTTTGAAACAGTTTTGATAGCTGTTAATTTTTTAACATCGATGCGATTTTTTAAAACTGTAAAGTAGTGACTTCCCAGACAGGAAAGTACGACGGGCCCAGGCTTGGCCCAGGCTTGGTTCAACTATGTTGAACTCTGGGCCAAGTGTGTAAGCCAGCCTTGTTCCAGCCTTGGTAGAAGTCTGGAATGATAACAGCGTGCCAAGCCTGGTTGCCAGCCCTGACCCATGCTTGCTTGCCAGACCTGGCCCATGCATCGAAAAAATAAATAAATTTAATTTAAAAAAAATTTGATTATTATTAAAGTACTAGAGTTTGTGATCATTAACGTTTAAACTATTTAAATGAGGTAAATAACATGAAAAACACTCGGTGAATATTCTGCTGGGCTCTGGGCGCGAACTGGCGTCCTTCTGAGTGCTGGGCCTGAACGCTGGCTACTGGACAAACCTACTAATGTTGAATTGAAACTCTTATATGTTCTACTTATTCATTTTACTACAACCCCTCAGTTTTATGAAATATAAAGAGCAATTTAATTAATATTTTCGATTAAGGAAAAAATTAATAATAATTTCGTATTATTTATATTATAATTACATAATTTTTTAAATTTAATTGATTATTTATCAAGAACCCAGCTTCATTATCTTACCCTACCACCATTATTAAAAATAACATTTATTATAAAAATTCATGAGTTATTTCTTAATTAAATTAATTTTTCTAAGTAAAATTAGAAAATTACGGTTGTTGATTGCAAATAATAACGAACTAAAATATGTATCAATTATTAATTGTAAATAATTTTAATCAGAATGTTAAAACATTTATTCATTAAAACTTATTTCAATTCAAAAATAAATAATTATTAATTTAAAAAACCGTAATAATAAGATGATTGAATAATTAATAAAAAACCTAGATTAGCCAATTCTGGCTCAAGGATGGGAAACTATAGGTATACCCGAACATGGATATTCCTACCTTGGCCCAAGTCTGGGTTGTCATTGAATGATCAAGGCACCCATGTAGGAACTTACAAGCTCTGACAACGGGGCTAAGCACGGACCAGGACTGGGTAACCCAGCTCTGGCTCCCCAGTGTCGGCCCTAGCTAAGGCCCAGGACTGGGCAACCTAGCTCTGGCTTCCCAATGTCGGCCCTAGCTTAGGTCCAGTCGTGGGCAACCTAGCGCTGGCTTTCCATCCTTGGCCCGAGATTAAACCAGAACTAGTAAGCCCAGCTCTGGCTTCCTAGTGTCGGCCCTAGCTAAGGCCCAGTTGTGGGCAACCTAGCGCTGGCTTTCCGCTGTTGGCCCCAAACGAGACCCAGTCATAGGTAACCCTGCTCTAGCTCTTCAATATTGGCCCAAGCTTGAACCAGAACTAGTTCACCGAGCTCTGGGTTTCCACGGTAGACCCTAGCTAGGACCCAGCTATGAATAACTTCTATCCCATACAGGAAGCCCCCGAGTTGAACGACGGGGCCATGCCTGGGACATTATTGGGAAGCCCGTCTTGGCAAACCTATACTGTCCCATGCCTCGGCCATAACTGGGTAATTAGTATTGGCCATTCCAATGATTACCCAGGCTTGGGCCAAGACTGAATACCCTAGCTTTGGCCAACCCTAGAGTCACCCTAACATGGGCCAAGATTGAATAACCTAGCCTCGGCCGTTGGATGGTTACCCTAACATCGGCCAACACTAGATAACCTAGCCTTGGCCAAGCCGAGAGTCACCCTAACTTGGGAATTATGGTGGTAGAGTAAGATAATTAAGCTGGGTTCTTGATAAATAATCAATTAAATTTAATAAATTTTATTTAAAAAAATTATGTAATTATAATATAAATAATACGAAATTATTTTTTTCTTTCTTAATCGAAAATATAAATTAAATTGCTCTTTATATTTCATAAAACCGAGTGGTTGTAGTAAAATGAACAAGTAGAACATATAAAAGTTTCAATTGAACGTTAGTAGGTTCGTCCAGTAGCCAGCGTTCAAACCCAGCAATCAGAAGGACGGCAGTTCGCGCCCAGAGCCCAGCAGAATTTTCACCGAGTTTTTTTCACATTATTTACTTCACTTAAATAGTTTAAACGTTAATGATCACAAACTCTAGTACTTTAATAATAATAAATTTTTTTTTTAATTGAATTTATGTGTTTTTTCGATGCATGGGCCAGGCCTGGCAACCAAGCATGGGTCAGGTCTGACAACCAAGGTTGGGCCAGGTCTGGCAAGCAAGCATGGGTCAGGGCTGGCAATCAGGCTTGGCACCCAGTTATCATTCCAGACTTCTACCAAGGCTGGAACAAGGCTGGCTTATAAGCTTGGCCCAGAGTTCAACATAGTTGAACCAAGTCTGAGCCAAGCCTGGGCCCGTCGTACTTTCCTGTCTGGGCAGAGGAACCTAGTCTTGACCAAAGTCTGGGTCTCCATTGAATGGCCAAGGCTAGATTACCCGGTCCTGGCCCAACTGTGGGTTTCCATTGGATGGCCAAGATAGGAGAACCCGGTTTTGGCCTAAGCCCGGGTAATTATTGTAGCGGACAAGGCTAGGTTACTCAGTCCTGGTTCAAGCCTGGGTCACTACTGAATGGCCAAAATAGGAGAACCCAGTCCTGGCCCAGACTCGGGTAATGATTGGAATGGCCAGGATTGAGTAACCTTTCTTGACCCAAGCCTGGGTCAATATAGACGTGCCAAAGCTAGGTTCCCCAGTGCTGAGCCAAAGATGGCCCCTTTGTTCAACTCTGGTAGCTCTTGCATGGGTTACAGTACTTTCGAAGTATTACAATAAGTATTTCATAAATATTCTGTTAGTATGCATACATATTTAAATACTTACTTGTTTTTTATTTATCCTTAAATAGGTCATAATTTAAAAGATAAAAAAAAATAAGTGACATGATATCTAAAAATACAAACAACGATAACTTATAATTGAAGTCTCAAGTTACAAGAGGCACGAGTGCCGTCAGGTGGTAAGCAGATCCACTAAACTTTTCTTACCACCCGGCATATTCTTATACAATTATATGTGTATATATATATTAACTTGGAGTTTAACCCTCGAGCTCACCGAAGTAGTATATATATAGTATATATGAAAGTCTTTTGTGCCGCCTTTTCGGCGTCTCTTCTCTTTAAAGATTATTCTCTTGACCAACTAATATAACGGATGCTCTTAGGTAGGAGTAAAAAAAAAAAAAGCATGTATTCAGTATTTGCCACCTGTTTCTTATAGGCTCGTGCACACTATTTGAAACCATAAGGTATCAGAAATAGTATCTTGATTTATTCTTGGGCTATAGAATTCGAAGAAATGCCGTCAAAAATCTCTTATTCCACTCTACACACGATAACAGATCCTTCAAATATATTTATATATTCATCAATTTCATCTTTTTTTACTTTACCTCTCGTTCTTCATCTTTCTCGTCTTTACCTTTTCAACAAGGAATTGGATCCAAGTAGGTGCCACCTGCTTACTGAATTTCTTGTTTGATCAAGTGGAAAAAGGATGCAAGGAAGCAACAGGCACCCAGTTATTGTATACCAAAGGACCAAAGAAATATTATTCAGTGTCATCAAAAATTAGGATTGTCTTACTAAACTCTCCACGAGCTATGACTTTTTTCTTTCTTTTTTTTAAGTTATTGTGGTAGTTTAAAAATGTCAGGATCAGTTTATTTAATGTGTTTATAAATTTAACGTCTACGCCATTTTTAATAATATATACGTATAAAAGTTTTATAAAAAGATCGAATTGAGCATTTTAATCAAAGATAGAAAATAAATTAGGGACTGGTTATGTATACTAGTGAATTATTATTATTTTAATACTTTTTTTTTCTTTTGTGATGGTTATTTAAAATTTATCAACAGAGACAAGTGACTCAAACGATCGTAAATTCTCAACAGAGACTGTCCTGATATCTGATCGCTTTATCGGCATTTACAAGTGTAATTTCGTTATATAAATCATGCAAAAAGTGAGGCTCGTAAATTTTAAAAGGGAACACTGACGTCGGGTATAGACAAACCTCGTAAGGAAATAAAAATTGTGGTTGCAAACCATGGACGATGTTGACAGAATATTTGACAAGATACTGATGATGATTTTTTTTTATCGTCTAGTGTGCGATAAAATTAATAGAATTTTTTTTACGTATATTTTATTTTAAAAGTTAAATATTTTCAGAAAAAGTTATATTAATTCAATCCATAAATAAATTGCTTTATTTATTTTATTATTATTGGAATAAAATTTTGAATATTTACATTTTATATAAAATAATATACGTAGAATAGGTATTATTTTTTATTATATTTTATTTTACATTTAATAATCTGCTTTATGAAAGATTATGAGTGATAAAAATTTTAATTATTTTCAGGGTTTCGAATATCAACTATTTTTTTGCGATCAAAGTTTTATTTTAAAATTAAATTTATATTTTCGCAGAGTTCATTATTTTTGTTTGTTTTGAATGAAAAGAAAGACGAATTAAAATAATACAGGCTTATATTTAAAAACTATTGTTGACAGCATTGAAAAGATCAATGAACGAGTAGGGCGAGGGTGAGGGATGAAGTCGTGTGAAGAGGATCATTTTGTAACTTAATCCAAAAGCTTTTAATTAGACAGCAAGATTTTTTTGAGGAGGGTCACTCTTTAGTTTAGAGGGTTTGCAAAGACAGATAGACTGATAATGGCAATGTTGCCAAAACTTTGTTACTGAACGAAAAAAAAACAATAATAAATAAATAAAAAAAATATGTGATATTTAGAGAAACCTCTTCATATTTGGGAGGGCCATGACTGTATATATATGTATGAATATATATTTATGAAACAAGAGGGTGGAAACGAGTGAAAATAAAATAAGGGGTGAGTTTACGGCTTGTAAAAATAATTCAATATAAAAACATAATACTTTTTTCTTTTACATCCCTAAAAAAATATTTTTCATTCAATTTGAATAAAAATATAGAGAGGGATGGATGGAATTGAAAGAGAAAAGTATACTTGTAAAAATAAATAAAAATGTTTTGTACAATATTAAAATATTTATGAATGTAATAAAACTAATAAAAATTGTTTTTTAAATATGGATGAAAAAAATTTTATATCGAAAGTTAAATTTTTTTTTAATTTATGTATCGAGTTTTTATTATTATATTACATGGCCCTTGTAAAATTGTATAGATTTTTTGTTGTTGATTTTTCTGAAATCGAGTTTATATTGAAACTGAAAAATTTACGTTTGAATCGACATTAATGGGATTATAAAAAGATTGATGATTTTACAACAACGAAGAATAAAAAAAAAAATTTAATTTAATATGCAATGAAATAAAAAAAATTAATAAATGAAAATCCTATAATTTATTATTGTTTCATAAAAATAATTATCTTAAATTGTTTTATCTACTGATCCTAGTATGTTTAATTTATTATCAGTAAAAAATAGATATGCTTGTAAATTATTCAGGACTTAAGAAAAGCTTAAAACTTGTTACTTTATATAAGAAGAGAAAATCAGTTAGTGTAATTCCATCGAGTTAAATGTAAACGTAAGGATTCATTTAGTTTAATAAAAAAAACTTATTTTAAAGAACCTTAGACATTTTAAATTGATGAAGCCTTATTAATTATTTATGTTTATATATTAGAAGAAAAAAATTAAATCAGACAAAAAATAAATTTTGACTCAACTTTAAATAAATTATGAGACAACAAATTAAATATAAAATATTAGGATGGATTTAAAAGGGAGAAATCGGTAAAAATGAATTTATTTGTGATGGGTCTTAATATTTTTTACGAGGCTTTCAGAGAGAGAATAGTGGTATAAAGATAAAAAAAAAAATATTTCGTCCCTCTTTCAACAAGGTGTGTAGCTATGCACCCCACAAACTCTTGTGTGTATATGTAAATCGATTGGGCGTTTGCGGTGTTGCCGAGTTTAAAATAAAATTCCAATGGAAAGAGGACTTATGTTACGGCGTCACTACCTCAATCACCAAACATATATAAAAAAAAATAAAAAAAGGATAATAAACAAGGATGAATAAATGAAAAAAGTATCTAGACAAAAAAAAAAATATTTCATAACCAAGTTATTTTTTTATGATTTACGATTTCAGATATTTTTTACTTAAAAATACTTTTAGATTGATATTAAATTAAATTTCAGTTATTAGGAAAATATTTACCATGTGATGTTTAATTATTAGTGCTCTGGATTAATCGAATTTTTTTTGTGAAAAAAATTTAATAAACTCCAATTTACCCGCGATCCACTGTCTGAAGTATGTTTGTGAAAAGAGCCATTAGAATCATCAGCATTTATTGCATACCATCGTTTTGGTTTAGTTTTACTAATTAATCGACAAAAAAAATTAATTGCTTTAATTAAAAATATTTTCGTTTCATATTTTTTAAACCAGGACACAGTAAAAAATATCGAGTTATAATCAACACAATTTTTCGTTGTTTTTTGTTAACACAGGCTAATAATGTCGAATTTACCTCTCAAAAATTTTTATACTTGTTTCTGTTCAATAAACTTTCTTGGTTATGTGACAATCAAAAGTCTTTAATATAAATTTTGTCTTCAATAAGAGATCGGTTAAAAATTTTCAAATAATAAAGCAAAATCTGCTAAACAAAGATCGTTTGAAATACAATTAAATATTTTTTACTGTGAATAAAGAAAAAAAACTTTTTTAATTATTAGAATCACAACTGGTCATATTTCTTAAATTGAAGTGAATTTTGTATCCGCTACAAAAGACGGTAGAGTGGTTGAAACAGTTACAAAGTCTTAATATCTGTGGTAAAAGTAGAGTCAGTCAAGAGAAAGTCTTATTAATTATTGAGGAGTTCAAAATTCAGGGAAAAAAATAACTAATTTAATTTGATTTTGGCTTAGCTGACTCAAATTCAAGTCAAGAAAGACATATCTAAGATATTTTTTTTTACCTGGGATCCAACTGGGGATGATACAAATGCCTAAGATGTCATTAGTGTAAACGATAAATCTATTTAGCCAAGTACTGGTAAAATTCATCAACGAACACATAAATCTGCAATGATACACTCTATTTCAAAAATTTACACAAACATAATTAACATGTAAAAACATGACCAGCTGTAATACTAAACTTTGAAAAAAAATAATTACAATTTAAAATAAACAGAATCTAAAACAGTATCAGGTAATTCACGGTGATATAAATCCTTGATATTGAGACTAAAAAATCCAGCAATAATGCATGTTAAAATCAATGTAATCGCAGTCGTTGGAAATTGAATATAATTATGATTTCCAATCCAAACGAATACTGCCCAAGTTGCTCTCCAAATTCCGGATAAACTTCCACGCAATAACGTCGGGACAGTTCTAACATTATAATTAAGTAATACGCCATAACTCAGACTAACTACTGAAACATTTATCAAGAGAAATGTTATGGTTGGCCCGGTATTGGTTGGTTTCATTTCATAAAGATTGATTGTAAGCATAAAACAACTCATAAATACTAAATATATTGATATTTGTAATATTTTACGGTGTCCCATTAATAGTAAACAAAATTGTCCACATAACATACCAGCCAATGTTGAAAATGCAATCAAACTGTTTGCTATGTATGATTTGGTAACGGCTGCTAGTATCGAGTAATATGACGAACCAAATATAAGGGCATACAATGCTGTTAAATATGTTATACCAATTACTTCGTAAGCTATTTCTGTTTGGGATAGTATGTTCCACAGATACAGTTGTCGTTTTGATATTTTATATCTCTCTAGATCATTTTCCACATAAATTAATTTTAAATCATCTGCTATTGACTTTTTTCCATTTACTTTGGATCCTTTTTTAATAACTTTTTCAAGTTCATCTAATTTATTAACGCAAAAAAGCCATGCTGGTGATTCTGGTATTGTGCGATAAAATATAAACATTATTAAAAAAGAGGCATTAATAATAATTATCATTATATCGTATGAGTGGAAAAAATAATTTATCGTCGGTGTTAATCCTGTAATATTAATGAAAGAATTATTTAAATTTATTTTCAAAACACAGTAACTACGTAAAAATTATATGATGATAAATATTTAGGGGTTTATTTGAATTCAAAATAAACAAAAAAATATTAATGATATTTTGTAAATTTTTTTTACCTATTCCTAGAGCGAAACTGCAGCATGCAATTATTAAAAATTCAGACCTACGATTATTGCTAGTTATTTCAAGAATAAGGACCAAGCAAACGGAAAATCCACCGTCAAAAAATCCATTAATTGCATTAGAAACAACAAATACCATGTAATAATTTGAAGTGGCAACAATGAGAGCCGTTATGGGTGAAAGCGCACATGAAATAAAAATAACAACTTTTCTACCTATCCAATCGCCTAAAATTCCCATTATCATATAGCCAGCCACTCTACCAAAAACACTTGAAGATTGCCATACAATTGGTACTGTAGTGCTATTGTCGCAACCCATACTGAACTGATAAAAAATTAAATTACCATAAATATCTTTTTATTTTTATATGTATATCAAGTGGAACATTTCATTTTGCGGCAACAATTTTTTCTTATGTACTGTTCGAAATTGATTAGTATACATTTAAAAAAAAAACTTTCTTTTATAGTCCTCGTTTAAAATTTTAAAAAGTTAGAATTTCATTTGCCGATAAAAAATGTGTTTTTTCATCTACCAAATTTTTCTGCTCAACCCTATTCAAAATGGAAACTTAAAAAAAAAGTTTACGTTCCTATATAAAGATTAAACTTCAAAGAGGAAATTTTTAGTGTATACTAAAAAATTTATAACAATATTACATTTAAAAAAAAAAATCTGTCACATGACATAGTCTAATAAATGTAGGCTCCATAATGAAAAAATAATAAAATATTTGAAAAATGTAAAAAAAATATTTTTAGTACCTTTTCTGCTAAACTTTGACCCCCGACAGTACTATAATGAATTCCGTATGGACATGGAATGGTATCAGTGACTGTTATCGGTGGTCTTTCAGCATAGCTAATATTAACTAATTGACTATAATTAATATTATATACTGTACATCCTTGAAAATAACCATCATCCACTAACTGTTGATTCCACATTTTACGAGTACAAATACCAATACACTAATTATCGGATTAAGAATATATATATATATATATATACATATGGTATAGTAACCATTATATTGTATTTTATATAACCATTATTGTTATATTAATATTATCATAAATAGCCTTACATAATCTGCACTATGACTGTAGATTATCCATTCAGTATTTGTCCAATTATAAAGAAAATCTGGTTTTTTACACCACCAACCTTCTGGCCGCATTATCGTTTCAGTTCCAGTATTTAACATATGTGTGAATACACAAAAACTTATTAATATTGTTATCAATAATTGCCAACGCCCTGAGCCAATTAGCTCATCTACAATATCATTTGCTGGTTGCAAGTTATCTCTAAAATATAATTTGCCAATAACAAAATTGATTAACTAATTAATTATTAATTAAGTTACTAAATTATTTACCCAGATTGATCTATGGGATACATTATTTTATTTTATTAATTAAAACTTGAATTATTAATCTTTTAAAGTTATTTTGAAATAAAACTTTATAAATTTTAAGCTCAAGTATTTCAATTAAACTTTTTTATTTGATAATAAAAGAAAAAAAAATGAATCGCGTCGCTTAGTCGGATAATAAAATTTAAATGAAATTGAAAAACAACGTTTGAAAATAATAAAAAAGTCATTTAAATGAATTTTAACAACTTATATATATTTATTTCAATACTTAACCCATTTTATACTTTTGATCATTTATTTTTTATTACGAAAGTTTTGTTGAGGAATTTACGTTGTTAGAGGCAACGGAATAATAAAGTATAAAAAATTTGTTTAATAAATTTTTTAATATAACTCTCTTTTAAAGCTACTTATTTTAATCTATTTTTTTTCTCGGCATTCTCTCATTCTCGTCACACACAATATATGTAATAATACACATTCTACAATGTTCCTCTCTTGCTGTTTACTCGTCTGAAAATTGCCCTTTACTTAACGCAGGCTGACTTTGTCGTGCGATGGTGCGAACAAAACATCTCTGTACCGCAGAATAATTCCTGTTTGTAGTTAAAGACGGTTAATTGAACCATATGCTTCATTTCACTGTACACTATATTAACTATTCTCTACTTCTATATTATATAATTCACGTGAATTACGGCAGACGATCTATGTCCTGTATTCTCCATGTTCACGACCGGTTTCCACCTACGACTCGTACGGACTTGCTCGTGCATATGAATAGTAGTATACATAGATTTCTAGCCATTGGCTTTCGTTAGACCCCACACATCCCTTCGAATAACATAGATAATACAGGCACTATATATACCCCCGGTTCAATGTGAACATCCACTGCAGATTTCTGCACTCTGCTTTTGGTATATATAGATTAACTATATATACCGATGGCTCTATGAGAAGGGCTGCCTGGATAAGCCAGTTCTTAAACTTGCAAATGTGCAAACACTCCTGGTAAAGAGTGAAGAGTTTTGAATGAGATCATAACCTGAAAAGTATGAAATATCCGAAAAAAGTTTAGAAAACAAAAATTTCTTTAATATTTTCTTGACTGTAGAGGGGCCGTTCATAAAATATACGCTACGCAAAATTTGATCTTTTTAGACCCCCCCCCCCTTCGTCGCACCATGTCACGTTTTCTGCCATCCTCCTGTCAATATCACGTCACAAATGACAGACCCCCCCCCCCTCTCACTATGACGGAAATATATACATAGAAATATTTATATATTTACAACTATATGAAACGAATGACTTTCTATCTTAATAAAAAAATAAAATTAAAAAAAAAAACCAAGAGAAAAATTTGCAAAATTGTTTAATGAGCTGTGAACGTCACGGTTTCTTAGACCCCCGATCCCCCTTGTCACAGCTTTTCACAGTAAGCGTCATCCCTTCCTTCTCCATAAGTGCGAACGTATTTTATGGTCGACCTCAGACCTCATGTATGTGCGTGTGTGCGTGGCTATGTGTGTATACGCGTGTGTATTCGCTGGTGTGTTTGATTGTGTGTGCGTGTGTTAAATGCGTGTGTGTGTGTGGAGATATGTTTTGCATTTTATAAGCTTTCAAAAGTTAATACTCCAAGCGGACGCAGTTTACTCCACTTTTACACTGGTCACTCCGCATTCACACCGGTATATTTACATCGCCGAATTACGCCTCCTACACCAGTGTAATTTCATTTTAACACCGTGCAGAGTTAGAATGAGTCCATTTTTAACACTGCTCTTTTTACAGTGTATATACTCCAATCGAGTAATATTTTCTTGATTTCAGAAGTTCTATACTTATTTTAAGATAATACAGATACTTGAAAAAAAGTTTTTTTTATCTCAGTGTAGGATAGGGTGATGTGAGTAGTTTATGTCCAAGGACGAATTTTTAAATGCACAATTTTTAATTGGATTACCCGGAGATGAGCTCAATTTAGCAGCATATTTAAATACCAGTTCTGTGCGTCTTATTGATAGTGGGGATTCTTCTGCTTCAGCTAAGGACTAGGAATTGGGGTGATTTTTTAGGCTTACAGCCTATGTGCTTCTAGTGTTAGTTTAGTTGTTAGTTCTCTAGGATATCCTCTGGTGAACAACATATACTCAGTTATTGTATAGGAGAACTTACATCCTGACGTTTCAGCTGACCTGAGAAGCTTATCCAAGATGTTTTGGGATCAGCTGTTCCAATACGCAAAGTCTTTGCCTTTTCTGATGAAGGTTAGGTCATCCGAAAAAAATAATTAGGAGATTTATTAAGACGAGCTAAACGGACGAATAATACTACAGCTGGAAACTGTGGGCAAGAATTAGTGGAACGAGTATGGTTAGTTGTGATCTATAAATCTATGGATAAACTATTAGCACTAATTCCTGGCAGTTGCCAGGATTAATTTATTTAATTATTCCTTCAGGACTACGCGTCATTAGAAGCATAGGAAATTCTAGTAGTGTCTGAAATTTTGTGCTAATCACCATTTTCCTGGCAGTAAGCTATTGGGATGAAAATTCTCTAATATATTCTGACATTCCTGACAGTGAGATCGGAATAAATTTTTATAAATTCTTGATTAAGTTTCTAAATTATTCCTGGCAGCGACCGAAAAATTTTAGTTAATTTAATATCATAAATTCTTGTTAGTATTAGTATAGTTGCCTTGGCAAAAAGTGGCCGGATAAAGTTTAAATAGTTGAATAAATTTTTTTAAACAATTCTTGGCAGAGGCCAGCATTGTTCAGAAAAAATTTATTAATTACTTGAATACTAGTAGTAGTGGTTAGAATTGTAAAATTCCTGGCAGGGAGAGCCAGAATTCATAAAAATTAAATTAACGTCTGGACAATTTAGTAGTAGATAAAATTCTTGGCGAGGAGCGCCAGAATTAATTTATTAAGAATTAAGTAATTATTGTACGGGAATTGACGATAAAATTGTATTTCCTGGCGGGGAAGCCGGAAATTCAATTTAATACGAAATTTCCACCACGTGTTAAACTTTTATTCCTGGCGGAGTAGGCCGGAATTCGTTATTGTTAGCTAAATACTAATTAATTGGTTTTGTCGAAAATCGCTATATTAAATGAATAACTAAATAATTGATATTAAAAACTTCATACATGTGCATTTTAAAAAATAAAATAAAATATTGTAAAATATAATTCTTTCTCTCAAACTTAATATTTTAGCTCTGCGCTACTCGCAGCATCGCCCGAGTACCTATCCCGTGTAAAAAAGAAAGTTCGAAAAAGTTCGACAGTCGAACTTCGAAATTTGTTACAAAACCGAACTTTTTTTCGAACTTTTGTAAGTCAATACAAATAGCATGACAAATTAAATCTTGGATCCTTTTGAAACTTTGAGGGTAAAATGGACCGCCAAAATTTTTAGGATGAAAAGTAGGGAGGGGGGGGGGCAAAATGGCCTTATAGGATAAAATAGACCTTCGGGATCAAAATGGTACCCCCAAATTTTTAACATTAAAAAAGTTGGGGGTGGGGGGTGGCACTAGGGCAAAGTTGTCCCCGAAGGATAAAAAAGTGCCTCCAAAATTTGTGACATAAGAAGTGGGAGGAGGGTTCGGGGGGCGTAAATAGACAATCGGGTCGAAATGATCCCCTTAAATTTTCAACATTGAAAAAGATGAGAAAGGGGGGGGGGTGGCACTAGGGCGAAATCGTCCCCGACGGACAAAAAAGTGTTTCCAAAATTTGTGACATGAAAAGTGGACGGAGGGTGAAGAGGGGGGGAGGGTTGAAAAAGTCATCGGGGCAAAATGCCCCCCCCCCTCAAATTTTTAGATAACTCAAAAAATTAGAGGCGAAATGGTACTCCTTAAAATTTTAGCATATAAAAATTAGTTTTTGTAGGCAGGGTCTATCTGGAACAACATTGTCCCTCCAAAATTTTTAGCATAAAAAAATTTTTGGGTGGAAGAAAATAGACCCCCCAGGAAAAAATAGTCCCCTACAAATTGAGTTAAAGATTTCTAAGAAAGTTCGATATATCCAAAACTTTTTCGATAAATTGTAGCAGTTGTGAAAAAATCTGATATTTTCAGAATTTTCTTGATAATTTTCATCACAGAATGGTCCGAAATTTTTTGGACGATTTTCATAAAAGAAGATCTGAAAAAATTCGATATTTCGGAACTTTTTCGATAATTTTAGTCTAGAAGTTAGAAAAAATCGATATTTTCAGAACTTCTTCGATAATTTTTATCACCGAAGTTCAATAATTTCAGAACTTTTTCGATATTTTTTATCATCGAAGTTCGATATTTTCAGAACTTTTTCGAGAATTTTTATTACCGAAATTCGAATGATTCAAAAGAGTTCTGGAAATATCGAACTTTTTCTCTAATGAAAATCATCAAAAAAGTTCTGAACCATCCGAATATCGGTAATAAAAATTATTAAAAAAGTTCTGAAAATATCGAATTTTTTTGAACTTCTAGACTAAAATTATCGAAAAAATTCTGAAATTATCGAACTTTTTTAATAAAAATCCAGAGAAGTTCTAAACCATTCGAATTTTCGTGGTAAAAATTATTGAAAGTTCTGAAAATATCGAACTTTTCAAACTTCTAGACTAAAATTATCAAAAGTTCTAAAAATATCAAACTTCTGCAGAATTTCTCTAATAAAAATCATCAAAAAAGTTCTGAACCATTCGAACTTCAGTGATAAAAATTATCAAAAAAAGTTCTGAAAATATCGAACTTTTTCTCTAATAAAAATCATAAAAAAAGTTCTCACAGATCCTCAATAAGCTTCGATTAGCCTCAAATGAACCTAGTCTCGACTCAATGAATCTATAATAATAATAATAATTTTACGAGTTCGATCAAATGTAATTTAAATTCGATTAGTATTATTTGAGACTATATGAGCATTATTTGAGGCTCAAAATACTTCTTTAGCTAAGTGGGACTTGATTGAGGCTTACTTGGGTTTAATGAGGCTAGATTGAGGTTCGATGAGGCTAGATATTATGACCCGGGTGTGTACGATAATAGTCCAGAGAACTCGTGTGTATGAAAAATAAACCAGGGAACGTAAATTAGGAAGGCTCCAGGGTACTGAATAGGTATAAATCGTCCAAGGGATGTTAATTATTTAAGACTCAAGGGATCAATTAAATATAAAAGTCCAGGAGACTAAATTAGTTGTAAGAAATCAAGTCCAGCGGACTTAGTAGTTATCCCGACTGGAAATTTTAGTTAGGCAGTGATTAGGCCCAAATAAGAAATGCCAAATTCTAGACTTGCTCCAAATGAGGCAACCAAATTGTTTTTGAAGGAAATCGAACGCTCTAAATAAATTGTCTCTTATGTTTTTTCTCTACGTCTACTCCTTTAAAAGTTATTCGAGTTTAAAGTTCAACATCTAATTAATTTAACCTTTTCTTCTTAAATTGTGGTGTAATAATAAGACTCATCTTCGAAAACAATTATTTTACAATTTTTAAATGGTATAGATAATAGCTTAAAATTTAACACGATTATTTTCAGTTTATAAAATTTATGATTTTCACTTCAGCTATCAAAATTATGAACAATGAACTGCTACTCACAACAATTAAATATCAATATCCCAACAATGACATTTTGATGAAAAGACGACACTTATTCAGGAACAATCTTTTTTCATTAATTGAAATAATAATATCAAATTTTAAAGTATCACTTTCTTGAACATTCTTTTTGTAACAATTTTTTTTTTATAAATTACAGTAGAAAGATGATTATAAAATAAATTAATGATTATTTTAATGTTTCTTTATTACAATTTGGAAAACATTTCCTACAAACCACAGTTGGTCGTTTTTCCGAAAAATTATGTATATACAATTCAAATTTTTTTTTAACTTCAAAGAGAGAATTAATTTTAAATTTTTTAAATTAAAAAGTAATTTATTCCTCATAGTAAAACAATAAAGATCTTCTTGTCAACGACGTTAAACTTGATAATTTAATATTTTAAGACAAATTTTATTTTTCAATAATAGATATGAAATATTTAAGAAAAATGAAGAAAAAAAGGTTAAATTAAT
Organism: Microplitis demolitor; assembly: GCF_026212275.2. Classification (NCBI taxonomy): domain Eukaryota; kingdom Metazoa; phylum Arthropoda; class Insecta; order Hymenoptera; family Braconidae; genus Microplitis; species Microplitis demolitor. The sequence goes on along the minus strand of NC_068547.1, from coordinate 15,770,891 downwards.
TACATGTTGAAGTTTAAACTCGAATAACTATTAAAGGAGTAGACTTAGAGAAAAAACATAAGAGACAATTTATTTAGAGCGTTTGATTTCCTTTAAAAATATGTACCTCTCACCCCGGCATGTTAATTCCAAAATGAGTTTTAAAATTCCTAAGTTAAAAAATTTTTTTTTCCATGTTATTTAAACGTAAAATAGAAAGTTACGATGAGCGACCTTTCAAAATTGATATTAAGAGCTCCCGTTTTCACAGGCTTCTTTTTTCATGACTAGAAAGATATTTCACTGCGGGTTTTGAAAAAAAAAAAAAAAAAAATAGTCGATTTTTTTGAACCGGTCTAATAGACGTTGGCAATATATAGTCATTTATGACTGTAATAATCATACAATTTTGTTTAACTAAATTAAAAAAAAAATTTTTTTTTTTTTTTTATCGTTTAAAATTAGTTTTGCGGGCAGTGTTACATTCTGGCTTCTCATTTATGAGACAGAATATCTTTAAATTTACCAGGTTGAGTCGTTAGGGTGCCGATAGACCCCAGTTGCGTCAGCTGTTGACCTTACTTTATTTTATCGAATAAATTTTATTGACTTACCATGGTGGAGATTATGGGCGGCTCCATAAATCGGCCCAAATAATCCCTTTCTTACGTAACTTTTTCGTCTCCGCTGGTGCGTAGTCGTCCCTGCCGGTGGCCTCGAAGTAGGCCTCCGAGTAGTACCCGTGGCGAGGGTCGTGAAACGAGATGCTTCCACTAGGTGAACGGACGGATGGAACGTCCACAGGAATCAGCTGACAATCCTTGCTGATACTGGTCCAGAAGGCCTGGTTCTCCTTTGAATCCTCCTTTGAACAGGACGAGCCTTGAAGGCTCGGTTCCTCCGTAAGGGCAAGCGACTCCAGTTGTTGGATTACACCACTAAATCACGACGGCTCAACAACACAAGAACTCGACGGCTCATGAACCTCTCTTAAAGCGAAGCCTAAATTTGATAACTTTACTAGATTGAGGACTTCCTTGGCAACGATCTCTAGGTGAGAACGTTGGTGAACTAAACGACCGAGATCCTTGTTGATAACTACTACGTATGTAGTTGTGACGGCTTTTATTGCTTAAAAAACGAACGAGGAGACAGGACCAAGTCAACGTAATTTTGATAAGAGTTCTTAGCTCTCTCAGATCTCGAGATCGACTGACTTGGTGCTGTTCTTTATTAGTATTATACATTCATCAGAATGTCAACGTTGCATCTCAGGTTTCCTATGAGAGAATCGTCGTGGCCCGGGTCATCCTCATTGCGTTTCAGTCAGGAATTCCAAAGATTCACTGAACTTACGCCCAACCGAAAATTCCTAATATCAATTAAGTTAGGAAAAGTGTCAGTATATCAAGTTTCGATTTTCCTCATAAGCACCAGACAAGGTTTAAATTAGGCTTGCCGTATTTCGGAAATCCTCATCCGTCCCGAACCGGTATTTCGGCATGCCGCACTGGAATTCTAATTGGGATATACATATAGTATAGTTACCATTGCTACCTACCAATCAGGATGCTACCTACCAATAAGTAGATCATATAAAAGTATCAGTTCAACATTAGTAGGTTCGTCTGGTGACTAACGTTCAGACCCAACAATCAGAAGGACGGCAGTTCACGCCCAGAGCCTAACAGAATTTTCACCGAGTTTTTTTCACATCATTTACCTCCCTTGGATAGTTTAAACGTTAATGACTATGATTTCTACGAGGTTAATAATAATAACATTTTTTTTTAATTAAATTTTTTTTTTTCGCTGATGTATGGATCAGGTCTGTTAATGAAACATAAGCCAGGTTCGGCAACCAGGACTGGCCTAGTATTATTATTCTAAGCTTCTTCCAAGGCTGGTTTACAACCTTGGCCCAAAGTTCTACATACTTGGGTCAAGCCTAGGCTCTTCGTACTTTCCTCTCTGGGGTTGTCAACTTCTCGAATTTTCCACTGATAAAAAAATTTGTTTATCGTAATCATCTGAAGTATTGCTAATAGTATATAGTTGTCATTAGAAAATGTATCGTTAATTTGGCAATATTCGATTGATGCATTACCTATCTTCAATTTTAAATAAAAGTATTGTCAATTTAACCATATTCTGTGGTTATATTGTCCATACTTGGTATTGCTGTTTTAACGATTCCTATTATAGCAATCCAAATTGTTAGTATAGCCATCCGGATTGTAAATATCTCAATACGAATTTTTAATATAGCAATACGTATTACCTTAGCAACCATCTATATGGACAGTTTATTTAACAAAACATTGAATGGGTAAAATAGCAATCTAGCCTTTACGCAAATAAAGTATTGTTATGTTAACAATCTCCGATTTTCCAAACTTTAGATGGTTATTATAATCTAACGGTATTGCTATTACAGCAATTTTTTTTCCGTGGCAGAAATTAATACGAAATGTGACTTTTTTCCAGCTGGAAGGATTCAAAAATACCAATGCATTCAAAGGTCTTTTCAAGCTCAAAGAACTCGGGTAATCTATGATTTGACATTAAAATCTAAGCTATATATAGCTTCTGTGTACAGTTGAAAAAAGTATTTGTGAAAAACTTTTAATTAATTTTTAAATCAATACTTTAGATAATAACAATTAAGGTCAAACGTAATTGACATAACATTGTCTCTTAAAAAGCTTTTTCAAATCTATATTGATTGAGAGGTTTCAATACGGAAATTTGAAGCAGTTATATAGTTAAAACAGTAGATGTTAACTTAACGCATATCGCTTGACCGTTGCATCCAGTAGACCTTGAACCAGACCTACTTAGAAACAGAGGGAATAGGGGTAGAGAGGTCGGTTAACCCCGAGAGAACGTTTGTGGACAGTTCTGAGCTTACACCCTCGTAGGTGTCTGCGTGTCTGTGAGCCGGTGTTATTCGAGTTGAGTAGTAAAAGTGGACGAGTACAGTAGAGCAAAGCAGAGTAAAGAGATGAGCTATAGAAAGTAAATGCAGAGTAAGGAAGAGAGAACGTGTGCGAAACTTTACCGCTGTTTCTATTGCTGCTATTGCTGTTGGCTGTTACTACTGCCGGCGTTACGACCGGAACAAGCGATTGATCTCGCCAGAAACTCTCTTTCACTCTTTAGGTCAAACTGGTTTCTGGTTTCTCTCTTATTCGAGACGTCGTTTTGTTTTTCATCAGAATGACTTATGAACATTTTCTCTTTCGAATACATAAATTATTATCATCATTTATTATTCTTTAATTTCCCACTAAGAAAATTGAAAATTTTCAAAAAAAAAAAAAAAAAAAAAACAACAGGAAAGTTATTGGTTTTAGCCCAATGTTCGAAAACCGAGTTTTCAACAGATCTAGACGTTCTGAGGTCCTAAGAAGCTATTATGACTGATTTCGAGATAATATCCATATGCATGTATGCCTGTAAATACACTTTAACTTTTGAACGGATTAACCGATTTAGATCGTTAAGGTGGCATCGAGTGGCTTATTAATGTCTACAATATGTAAAGAATTAAGCTTAATCAGTACAGTAATTTCGGAGGTATTTGAAAAATAAAATTTTTGAAAAAACGTTTTTTTTTTTTTTTTTAATTACTTCTAACTTACTCCATGGATTGATTTCAAAATCTAATCAACTTTAAAACTTTGAAAGCTGCGTCAAATGTCACTTCAACCATAAAAAAATGCCACCCTGCATCCAGAATGAAAAGTAGATTTTTCGAAAATTTTCAGCACCTCTCTGACTTTTCGCTAGCTTACGCTTAGTTTAAAACAAAGGCGGCCCTTACTCATTTTTAATAAGGTTGAAGCCAATTTTTGAAGGTCAGTTTTTCGATTTGAAATTCTTAATCCGCGATTTAAGTATTGTTAGTAAACTTATATATATATATATATATATATATATATATATATATGGGCAGTACTAAGATAATTGAAATTGTGTATTAGTGAAATCTTGGATTGATAGGTAATGAAAGATGTATTGATGAAAACTTACACGATTTATAACAAATTCGAGGTTTATAAATTCGTTTAAATTATCAAAAACGGTGCAAGCAAGTATTTAGATATTTAAAAATAAAAATTTAAATACTGAGCTCAAAGATTTTTCATGAAATTAGTAGAGAATAATAATAGATTGATAAACAAGTAGGTAAATAACAGTTATAATTTACATTTATCTATTATTTATAAATTTAAATACGAGAAAGGTTAAACAGGCATATGACACGCAGTGTCTCTATACCATTGTATGGAGACATGGTTGATTAGCACCGCCACATTCACATTTTTATATATATATATATATATATATATATATATATATATATATATATATATATATATATATATATATATATATATATATATATATATTATAACGACAAAATCCATCTTGATTCAAGCATACGTTAATATGCCAAGATTTCCTTTGCGCTACAAACTTCGTTCTCTATCTTTAGCCTCCAGTCTCAATACTATCAGGGCGCCAGGTAATTTTTATCACTGGAATCACCAAACCAGTAAATCTTAAGAATTAGATAAATTTTTGATCTGTGGAACTATCTCAAAACCACGCATAAGTAAAACTGGATAATTTTTGATCTGTGGAATTATCACCAAAACCACGCAACTAAATAAAAAAACTAAAACTTAACAAAATTGCTCAGAACTTATAGGCAAAACCAAAAACAGAGACTGGAAAACTAAAAACAGAGTTACGGTATGCCATGGTGTCGCTCAGTGTGTAGGTTTATGGAGAGAGGGAGTGGTCCGGGTTACATCATTCCAAATTCATGTAGATTATTGGTGAATTTGCAATTTTTATTAAACAACAAATAATCTAAAATCTCTATTTAATAATTAACAAAATACTGTAGCTTCGTACAAACAATTCAAAATAATGAATCTAATAACAATGAAATTAATCTTAACAAAAAGGTAAATTGGCATCTAAATAAATTAATTAATTACTAAAGCTAATTAACAATCAACTAATATCCAATAACCTGGAACAATAATTTATAAAACCAATATTCTAGAACATTCTCTTTTAACAAAGCTCATAAAACTAACGTACATGGATCTAATATTGACGTCAATTAGACGACAAGTGGTTTAATAATTAAACATATTTCGTATAATTATTTTGTAAAATAATATTAACAATAAATCGTGAACATGACTCTAAACTGTACCGATATTCTCATTATTCTCTCAGTTCTTAAATATTTTCTTTAATTAAAACAGTAGCATCGTATCTCAAGACTCTGACTCGAACTCAATTAATTATTGATAATTATAATAATTATTTCATACCTGATTACTGATGAATAAAATATCGAGTAACGTCTTACACTGTTTTAAATAATACTTCTGTAACAATACTCAATCTGTAGCTTTCCGCAATGCCATGAACTGTAACGCCATTTCTGGACACGTCTGCTCGCTTCGAGCGACCAGAGCTGAATGCTCACGTCCGTACTCTTCGAAGGTCTCCCTTCGACTCTCTTTTTCTCAATAACCAAAATCCGAAACCTCAAACTAAATCTTATCAATATCAATAACTGACCTCTATATTCACAAATCCATAATCAATTCCCAAACTCTACCATATCGATAACTGGAGGCTTATACCTCACCAAACGTAGTCACTAAACCTAACTTTGAGTATGGATATCCTTGGTAGTTGCTCTCCTGGAACAGACTTCAGCTGGGATCGTGAACTTAAAACTAAGTGACCTATGACTTCCTCAGCGGTACAAATGGTCATGACTTGTCCTCTGAGGCCTGTCAGACAAAAGCAATTAAAAATGACCAAACGGCTTCCACAACAGCAACGGTCACAATATTACTGTTGAGGCCTGCCAAACCAAAACTCAAAACTGATCCCAATCTGCATCCATCAGATTCCTTTTATACTGGAGCGCTAGCATTTCAGCTAGACCTCTGCAATCTACCAAGAAGTCTCATAGGGATAGAACTAGGTTCTATCATCAAATGATACCGGGTGACTAGTTCAAGTCCCGCTCCACGGTAACACTGACTTCTCCACATACTCAAAATTCCAAAACTGTAAACTAAAACTCAAACTTTATCATTATCTCAAACTTTAAATCTCAAACAATATTCCATACTAAATTCCCATCATTCTGATTCTAAGTCTTTGCTATAATTTTTCTTAACCAAAACCCATAACTGTAGCTAAACGTTACTCCATATTTAATTCTTAACTATAACTTAAATCAAAAATCTGTATCAAAATCGTTAATACCTGTACGCTAAATTCTAAGTCTTGAGTTACCATGCTCGTAAATACAGTAAAAATCAGTTGGTGCTTGTGACGTTCACTTTGATTTGACCCCCATACGAAAAATAACGTCACAATATATATATATATATATATATATATATATATATATATATATATATGTCGGAGATATGAGTATAGCTGGGTTTTTCCAGAGACTTTGGAAAGTCCCAACTACATTTTAGTTTATATTTTATTTAAGCAACAATATTTAGCAATAATATTTTACAACTTAATCGGATTGGGAAATTTTTTTAAGCTTGTTGTAAAATATTTTTATGGCGGTAGGCTTAAACTTGGAGTGGCATCTGCTCACCAAACGTAGCCACGGTCAGAGAAAAGTAAAATAATACAATATAGAAGAACGGACTTTGTTTTGGGTCTTTCAGGTAAAGACAGTAGTTTTTTGGAGAGTAAGAGTTCAGAGTGCAATTAGAGTGACACTTTTGTTTGAGCTTGAGTCGAGAGCATCTCGTATCCTGCTGACCGTGTATTCGTTCTCAAGTCTAATTTTACTGTCACGTATATTTTGTTAACTCTACGATTGAGTTGTATATTAAATTAGTGACTACTCTTGTACTACTTGTGTATTATAATCCATATAGTTATTTGAGTGTAGTTATTGTAATATTTATCCTATAGTGAATATTTAACATTATGTAACTTCAATCTTAGTTTATACCATATTGTAATACTTGAATTATTTGTAATACTCTAATCAATTGTGAAATCTTGAGAGTGATTTTGTGTGTGACGATAGTTATTTTGTTGTTTATCTGATATCTTACTAATTAAATAAAAATGTCTACAAATAATGGTCTTAATAATGACGGTACTAAGAGTACCCTCAACTACCTGCTGACCATCCGACATATATATATATATATATATATATATATATATATATTTATATATATATATATATATAACGTTGATACAATAATTAAGATCGATCAATTTCGGCAATCTACGCCGAAGATCGATTTTTCTATATTCCGTTTCTACCTCATTCGTAGAGACATTACGATTACAAGATACACCGCTGAGCTGCGAACACGCATTCAAGCATTTTCATTTTTGTATACTTTTCTATTACTGTGTTAATTACATTGGATAAATAAAACATTTCTTTATCATTATTAGTTGGTTTAAATAATTTATTTTAATATAGTTAAATTTTACTCTTAACCACTAAATTGGTGACCCCGACGTGATCTCTTTTGAAGGGAAGCGTCGAACACGTGCATTACATCGTTTGTAAAATTCTCGTGAGTTCTTGTGTCGTTTTGCCGCGAATATTTTGTCGCGTTGCCGATTAACCGGAGACCGTGATTTTCATTCACAGTTATTTTTGTGTGAATTTATTTTTGAATTATTTATTGCAGTGATTTTTTTCATCATTGTGCAGTTTTTAATCTTTTATCACCGCTGATGCATTGCTGGGCATCTTATGGACGTTATGCCACATCAGTGTTGATTCGAGGGACCTTTAGTGCGAATCGAATAGTGATGAAAGATTTTCCGAGCTGTGATAAAAAATTGTAATCAATTTTTCGTGCAGTGTCGCGTATAATATTCTTTCCGTTACCGGAAATACCATCGAGGATCAAGCCGATACACCGGCTGCACATTCCTGAGCTGTGCGTCATCGATAATCTTTCGGTAGCACAGTACCGAATTAAAGACATTGTTGACGGGTGAGGTCAGACTCTGAAACTGAGAGTGATAAGAAAATAAAATCATTTCAAGTGCAGGTGATATTATTATTATTTGAAATATTATTTTTATTTTCTATATTTCAAAATGTACGCATCCGTCGCAGAGGAAATCGCTGCTTTACGTAAGCAACTTGCACTTCTGGCTGCTGAGTATAGCGAAATGCTTATTCAGTAGCAAATTTCGAACACACAATCCAGAGCACACCAACACCATCGTCCTCGGAAAGTTAAAAAATTCGACTATTGCTGGTATCACTGCAAGCATGGTAAAAATGCCCGATCATGCGCTCCCGGCTGTAAATGGCAGGGAAACTCAAACCAAAATCAGTAGAGGCGGCTAATGATTTTCAATCGATGTCTCGCCGCCTGTTTATCCGAGACCGAACTACAGGAATGGAATATCTTGTCAATTCCGGCTCCGATTTGTCCGTATTTCCACGTGGCTGGCTGAAATCAATCAGTACACCCATAGGTTATCAATTGTATGCCGCAAACGGCTCAATAATTCAAACCTATGGTTTGAAGTCGTTAAAATTAAACCTTGGACTTCGCCGTGAATTTTTAAGGAATTTTATCATCGCTGACATCACTAAACCGATTATAGGTGCAGACTTCTTAAGTCATTATGACTTACTAGTCGACCTAAAACGCAAATGCCTTCGTGATGGCATCACTGGTTTACTGACACCCGGAAATTCTCACACAACATCGGCAGAAACAAACATAAATGCAGTCGATGGTAATTCTGCATATATCGAATTATTAAGAGAATTTGCCGAGATTACACGACCTGATACTACTCAGCGTTGAACGAAAAAGCATTCAACGGTACATCACATTCGAACGTCACCTGGACCGCCAGTTTCATGCAAAGCAAGACGCCTGGCTCCAGATAAACTGAAAATTGCACAAGCTGAGTTTCGCAAAATGATCGAGGAAGGTATTTGCAGACCATCCAACAGAACCTGGGCTTCATCACTCCATTTGGCACAGAAGAAGTCCGGAGAATAGAGGCCGTGCGGTGATTACCGACCACTCAACGATCGAACCTTAATCGGTAAATACTCACTGCGTTATCTTGACGACTTTGCCGCAATTTTACACGGTAAAAATATATTTTCAGTCGTCGATTTTGCAAAGGCCTTTTTGCAAATACCCGTTGCACTGGAAGACATGCCGAAAACGGCGATAATCACACCGTTCGGACTATTCGAGTTCCAATTTATGACGTTTGGGCTTAAAAACGCCGCTCAAACGTTTCAACGATTCATCGACGAGGTCACTCGTGATCTGGACTTCGTCTTTCCATACGTTGACGATATTTTAATCGCATCTAACGACGAGAAGCAACACATGGAGCACCTGAAAACTTTATTCGAGCGTCTCCGTGAATACGGACTGGTAATTAACGTACCGAAATGCCAGTTTGGTCTACCAGAAGTAAAATTTCTCGATCATGTCATCACCAATGATGGAATTAAGCCGTTATCGGAAAAAGTAGAGGCTATTGTCAATTTCGAGCCTCCTACCACCGTAAAAGCTCTTCGTCGATTTCTCGGCACAGTGAATTTCTACAGAAAGATCATCAAGAACGCTGCAGAAATTCTAGCACCGTTAAATAAAATTTTGGAAGGACCCAAAGTCAAAGGCTCTCATCCAGTCAACTGGACAACCGAACTTCAAGAGTCTTTTAAGTCAGCTAAACGAGCTCTCGCGGATGCAACATTGTTGCTTCACCCCAAAATCGATGCTGACTGGACAATATTCACCGACACATCCAAAATCGGTATTAGAGCCGTAATGCAACAAAAAATGGAAAACAACTGGCAATCATTGGCATTTTTCAGTCGAAAAGTGCCCCCCTCGATTCAAAAATTGTCGACGTACGACCGCGAGTTGAACGTCTATTACGAGGCAGTTAAATACTTTCAGCACATGTTCGAAGGCCGGCATGTTACGATCTACACTGATCACAAGCCGCTTCAGCACGCTTACAAACAGCGCACCGGAAGAGCATCGCCTTGGCAATTTCGTCGACTCGATTTCATCGGTCAATTCACCACCGATATTCGACATGTGTCGGGTAACGACAATATTGTCGCTGACACATTGTCACGTGTCGAAGCAGTATCTACTGCCATCACGTCGCAAGAACTTGCCGACACTCAACAAACCGACGACGAACTTCAGCAGTTGTTACGTCAGACAACTGCTTTGAATTTAAAAACAATTCAACTCGATAATGGACCTGCACTGTATTGTGATACTGCGTCAGGTATAGTGCGTTCATATGTTCCAGGACCGCTGAGCAAAAGTGTTCGACTCGCTACACACGCTCGCTCACCCTGGAATTAAAGGATCGCTAAAAGTCGTTTCCAAACGATACGTCTGACCGTCGATGAATAATGATTGCCGTGAATGGGCGAAATCTTGCATCGATTGCCAGAAAAATTAAATCCAGAGACACGTGTCATCGCCAATCACCAGTTTTCAACCTCCAACTGAGCGATTCGAGCACATACATATCGACTTGGTGTCTCTAAAATCGTCAAGAGGTTTTAATGAGTGTTTAACGATCATCGACCGATTCACAAGGTTTCCTGAGGCTGTCCCGTTATCCAATGGAACTGCAGAGACGGTAGCACATGCACTATCGCTGCATTGGATTTCACGCCACGGAGTACCGAAACGAATAACTTTGGACCAAGATCCGCAATTCGAATCGTCGTTATTCCAGTCGTTATTGAAAATGTATGGAATAAAATACCTGCATACCACGCCGTATCATCCGCAAGCCAATGGTCTTGTCGAACGTCTACATCGTCAGCTTAAATCAGCACTTTTGTGTCATAAAGAGTCATGGTATGACGCATTACCAGCCGTTTTGCTCGGCATACGCGCTGCTTGGAAGGACGACATCCAGACGACCCCGGCTGAATTAGTGTACGGTGAGCCAATTCGTTTGCCTGGTGAGTTACTCACTCCCAGCAATAAAACAACACCTCATAACATTGTAAATACTTAAAAACGTTATTTTAATTCATTAGCACCGGCTGAAATGTCGCATCTCGGCAAGCATTCTGATTTCTGTTTCAGGAACCTTAGTACTTGCAGTCATGTATTGGTACGGAATGACCAGGTTGGACCATCTTTCACAGCGCCATACGAAGGTCCATATCGTGTAATAACTCGACACAATAAATACTTCATCGTCGATTTCCGTGAACGACAAATCGCTATTTCAGTGGACAGATTGAAGCCGGTTTACGAGGTGAATCCAATCAACACGACGATGACGATAGCCTACTCCTCACCGAATAATACAGCAACCGAGACGCGATCGCACTCGATAGATAAAGAACTATTTAAAAATATCATCTTATGATAAAAAGAACACGAGGCACGTGTTCTTTTTACTTATAAAGAAAAAACAGAATTCCGCACGTATTTTTTCACTGAAAAGAAGCTTTTTATGAGGGGTTTGAGAAAATTTGATTTTTAACGACCAACCTAATATATATGGGTCATTCTCAGTTAAAACGTAAATTCGACGTCCACGGTAAATAATTATGGCTTTTAAAAAATTTATTAAAAAAAATGTAATTATCTTTCAAGACTCGTGCTCATGTGAGTGGTCATTCAAATTCATTTCTTAATTTTATTTAATTTAGTCACAATTTCATCTCAAAGTCAGAAAACATCTCTCCCATGGCTTGTCCCCGGGTTGATTCTGTTTATGTATTATCAATTTAAAGTGCTTAGAAATCAAATAGATTATTTAAATTATATATTTCAACAAAATAAATTAAATTAATTCTCGTAATCAAGCGAGTAAAATTGCATGATATTTTTTTTTCTTAAAAAAAATTACGTTTAAGTTTGTCCCCCACATTTTGCGTCTTGTCCCCTGGCGTATTTATTTTCCTGTAAAATCGGCATTTGTTTACCGATTCGCGGGAATTGAAGACCTTAAATGAACGTTATTGAGTTTATACTTTGTAGTCAATACCACTGAAACTAGGTGCGCAGGCATTTTGTTATTTATTTCATTATTGACACTCTGTGGATACAGTTGAGATTGAGTGAATGGAGTCTCTCCCCTGGTAAGTTTTATTTTAAAAATATTTATCTAAAAATTTTAATTCATCTGTATATTTACTTCTTGTTGTGTATAGGTTCTAAGTTTTCTTGGTTGATTGCGTACAATAAATATATTTGTCATTACTTCTATTTTTGTTACTAAAAAGTATCTCCCCTGGCTTGTACATGCCAGGGGAAAGACACGATATCCAAGAGAGATATGAAAACTTCAAACTAGAATATTTCTTTACTGTTTTTCTATTGTTTAAAGGTTGCATATTGTTATTTAATTTAACGTATAAATATATTCACAATATAGTTCATTGAAAAAATTCGATTATTATGTTTTTTTTTTTTTTTTTACAGAATATGGCACTCTGTTTATCAAGTCTCTCCCCTGGATTGAGTATCTCCCCTGGTTTCTTATGAAACAAGATAAAATTAATAAATTGACTGACCGCCTTGCAGAAACTTTTAGAATGATTGTTTTGATCGAAACATTATAAAATTTAATGAATCGAAATGATGATCGAAACATTAAAATTTAATTTTATAAGATTTACGTCTTAATTGAGAATGACCCATATAATATATAACCAAATGCCGATTTTACAGGAAAATAAACACGCCAGGGGACAAGACGCAAAATGTGGGGGACAAACTTAAACGTAATTTTTTTTAAGAAAAAAAAATATCATGCAATTTTACTCGCTTGATTACGAGAATTAATTTAATTTATTTTGTTGAAATATATAATTTAAATAATCTATTTGATTTCTAAGCACTTTAAATTGATAATACATAAACAGAATCAACCCGGGGACAAGCCAGGGGAGAGATGTTTTCTGACTTTGAGATGAAATTGTGACTAAATTAAATAAAATTAAGAAATGAATTTGAATGACCACTTACATGAGCACGAGTCTTGAAAGATAATTACATTTTTTTTAATAAATTTTTTAAAAGAAGATGATTTTTCACCGTGGACGTCGAATTTATGTCATAACTGAGAATGACCCATGTATGATCATATATGATTATATGTAATGATGAAGTATATATATGAAGTTATATATGATTATGCATGATTATATGTGGGGTCATATATAATTATATATAACCCCATACATAATTAGATCTGATCATACCTGGCTAGTATCATCCCATATATAGACTCATATAGAATCAGATCTGATCATGTATAGACTCATATATGGTTTTATACGGAGTTATAACAGCCAAGTATGATTATGTCCGATTATATATAGACTCATATACAATCAGATATGATCAGATCTAATTATATATAGACTTAGATATGAGCTTATAACAGCCAGGTATGATCAGATCTAATTATATTTCAAGTTTCGTTCGAAGACATCACTGTGTAGTACCGTCCTTGTACGCTTATTCAAACCACATAGTTAAGCTGTAAAACAAAATTAAATCGGTATCCATGGCAACTGGTTCATTTATTCTTCATTACGTTTTTTGTGCGCTTTAAGAGAACACCGATTTTCATTTCTCTAATCGATTATTATTTATTTAATCAGTTGTCCTTAAATTAAATATTATTTTGTCATTTATTTATTAAATAACATGAGCAAACGAAAAATTGAAAATAATTCTCATTTAGAGTTATTACAAAAAAAAATTTTTAAAATACCAACATTTAATTGAATTGGAAAAACCATCAAATGATTTTATTAATGATCCTGTTGATAATGTTTTATCTGAGGGTAAATATTAAACTATATAAATAAATATTTCTTTATTTTTTATTGGGCAACATATTTTATTTTTATAACTTTGTTGTACCTTTGACTGGGTCAAATGAAAAAAAAAAAAATAATTAAAATTAAAATCAATAATAAATAAATAAAAACAAGTGAACTTTGGATTTGTTTTACAATCCTGTTCTCTTTGTTTTTTAATTTTGCGTCAGGAGAATAATTTTTTCTTTCTGATAGCTTGTTTGACCTAGATCTTTTGCTCTTGCAGACTCAGATGTTGACGACCAAGGTCAGAGTGAGAACACTGATAACGAAGTCGAAAATGATTTAAATGTCTTAAATAAAGACTCTAAGGCGTCAGTGGAGTTGCAGGAGACGAAGGGATCTGATGTTCCCACCCTCAGCGAATCAGTTCTCCAAATTTTAGGTTCGGAAAAAAGACTTTTAAGGGATAAAAGTTTTGCTTTTCATCCTGAATTAACTTCATGCTGGAAAGATTTATTAACGTCTGGTATGAGCAAAGAGGATAAATCAAGAATGAATGACACTTATCCTAATAAAGGAAATTGTCCTCTCATTGCTCCGGTTCTCAATCCTGAATTACTTCCACTTTTACATAAAATGGTTAAATCTCACGATAAATATTTAGCTAATCATCAGGATTTATGTGGGCGTAGTTTAGTGGCTATGGAAACAGCCATTTGTAATATTTTTAATGATGATGAAGAGCCAGTTACAACTTCTTTGTGGCTCTAGTAGTATGATGTGTGAGCTGTTTTTCCAGCTTTCCAAGTCCAGTCGTTCCCAGTTGTATCCTTGCGTTGATGAAAAAAGGAAGTCTGTCCTTGAAGACTCACCCACCGATGATTTCTTTTTTGGTGAAGACCTAGCCAAAAGAATTAAGAGCGCTGTTGCCGTTGAAAAGACTGGTATATCTTTAAAAAATCAGGCACCACGAAGAGAATTAGTTCGACCTAAAACTTCTTTAAACTGGAGAGGCCCGTCTGCTCCACGGACCAACTCCAATCAGGCGGGCTACAAACGTTCTTTCATCAAAACATCGATTGCAAACAGGAACAACCAGATGACAGCTCGATCCCGAGAAAGAAATCAGTTCAGTTCCTCCAGCTCAACAGACGCAGAAGAAATAAAGGTGAGTCCTATTGCTGATAGGTTAAAGTATTTCGCCCACGTTTGGTCCAAAATCACCTCTGACCCCTTTATTCTTGATACGATTTCTGGATACAAAATTCCATTTATTTCTACACCAACTCAATCTTCAGTGCCTTCCAATAATCATTTATCTGGTAATAAACTCGAGATGCAAAATGCTGTAAATGATCTTATATCAATGGGTGCTATTCAAGAGTGTGCTGTGGAAGAGGGCCAGTTCTTATCAAGTATCTTTCTTATACCCAATAAAAATGGTAAAATGAGATTTATTCTCAATTTAAAAAGTTTAAATAAATTCATAGAGACTGTCCATTTTAAAATGCAGGATTGTCGGACAATTTTAAAATTAATGTCAAAAGGATGTCTGATGGCTAATTTTGACCTGAAAGATGCCTATTTTATGATTCCAGTTCATAAAAAGTTCTGGAAATATTTGAGATTTATTTGGAATAATCGTCTTTATGAATTTGTTTACCATTTGGTTTGAGTACGGCACAGTGGGTTTTTACAAAAATATATAAACCTATTGTTTGCTACCTGAGAGAGTTACGTTTGATATTAGTAGTTTATCTAGATGACTGGTGGCTGGCAGCTGAGTCTATTGCTCTATGCTCAAAAAATTTAAAAATTCTTCGTGAGCTTTTAGAATCTTTAGGATTTACTTTGAACGAGACAAAGAGTAATTTTATCTCTTCAACGTCTTGCAAATTTCTGGGTTTTGTATTTGATTCAGATCAAATGACGATTGCATTAACAGAAGAAAAGAGATCTCATATACATGATTTAGTTTTAAAATTTAGAGATATTACTCATTGTACCATCAGGGAATTTTCCCAATTTGTAGGAAATATCACAGCAGCTTGTCCAGCAGTTAATGATGGCTGGTTTCATTCTAAGGCGTTTGAACAACAACGTTATCTGGCTCTATTAAAATCTAATAATAATTATGATCATGTTATGAATATATCTCCTTCATTATTAAATGAATTTAACTGGTGGTGGAGTAATATTTTTAATTAAAAAAAACCCTATTAGAAATTCTAAGTTCACAATCACAATCTATTCAGATGCGTCAACTACAGGCTGGGGTGCCTCTTGTGATGGACAGGTGGCTTATGGACACTGGAACTCCATGGAAAAATCTTTTCACATCAATTATCTGGAACTCCTAGCAGCTTTTAACGGTTTAAGAACATTTGCATCTGAATTTACTAATTGTGAGATTCCTTTACGGATTGATAATTCGGCTACTATTGCGTATATCAATAAAATGGGTGGTACAAAGTATAAATACTTAAATGACTTATCCTATGACATTTAGTCTTGTTGTGAATGCAGGAATATGTGGATATTTGCTTCATACATTCTTTCTAGGGATAACGTCGATGCGGATAGAGCTTCTAGGATCAAAAATATAGATAGTGAGTGGGAACTGTCTTCTGATACATTTGATAAGATTTTTTCTCTGCTGGGCAGACCAGATATTGATCTTTTTGCATCATCTTCAAATAAAAAATCCAAAAAATACTGCTCCTGGCATCTTGATCCTCTGGCAGTCAGTATTGATGCATTTACAATCAACTGGAACCATCAAAATTTTTTTGCTTTCCCTCCTTTTTCATTAATCTTAAAAACATTAACAAAAATTTAAGCTGACCAGGCTTATGAATTTTAGTAGTTCCAAACTGGCGTGGTCAGCCATGGTATCCGTTGTGGCTTTCGCTGCTAGACTCAGAACCTATAATTTTTCATCCAGATGTTAATTTACTCCTCTCTCCTTGTAGACAAGTTCAATATCCTTTGGCTCACAAACTATCTCTGATGGCTGCTCGATTATCCGCCAAGCATTTAAACAAAAAGGAATAAATGATGAAGCCATTGATATTCTTATCAAGTCCATTTCTACTTCGACTTTGAAGCAATATTCCAAGCCAATTAGTGACTGGGCTTCTTTTTGTTTATCAAAGAAAATTGACATGTTTAAACCAAAGGAAGAAATTGTTGTTGGATTTTTAACAAAAATTTAATGAAGGAGCATAGTACAGTACTTTAAATATCATTCGTTCCGCGTTATCTCTTGTGTGCGATAAGGATATTGGAAAAACTCCTTTGATATCACGTTTACTTAAGGGTGCTTATAATATTAAACCTGCTAAACCTAAGTACGATAGAATTTATAGTTTGAACCCATTAATTGAAAATTTAGAGTTGTTAAGTCCAGTAAATGATCTTAACTTACAATAACTAACAACAAAATTAATTGTTTTAATAGCATTAGTCTCCGCTTATCGCATTCAAACAATTTCTTTAATTAAAAGGAGTAATATTAATAAAAAAGGTGAAGGATATGAAATAGAAGTTCCAGATAAAGTTAAATTTTCCAGACGAGGCACGTTTCAACTCCTATTAATTTTAAAAAAATTCAATAACCATTCGAATCTATGTGTGGCATCTACCCTAGAACGATATTTAAATGTTATGTCAAAGTTAACTGATAACTTCGAGTATTTATTTATCACTACTAGGAAACCTTATAAAACAGCATCTAAGGATACTATTTGTAGACGGCTTAGATCTTTTTTATTAGAGTGTAAGGTGGGCGATGTCTATACTCCTCATAGTTTTAGACACGCTTCAACTTCAACTGCTCTTAAAAAAGGAGTTGACGTGAATATTATTAAAAGTTTGGCAGGATGGTCAAACAAATCAAAAGTATTTGAAAAATTTGATAGCAGACCCATTGTTAATGATAAAAATTCTTTTGCTGAGTCAATACTAACCTAATGTTATTATAATTAATTTAAACTGTGTTATTGTTTACTCAAAATATTTCCATATGTTGATATGATTATAATTAATTTACTAATTTTTATGTTTAGTTACAAATTGTTAATTCTTGTTTAAAATAAAAAAAAAAAAAGAGTTAAACTTGATTAATATTAATCATCTAATACAATTTATATTTAATTTATTGAATATGTTCATTACAGCTTTGAAGATCTACACAGTAATCTCGAGAACGAAACTTGAAATATAATCGTAAGATCGAGCGAGCCCGCCGAATGATCACTCCCACCCAATGTATCACCCTCCCAGTGATCTCTTGTACTTAATTTAAAGTATAGCTGAACTGTATGAAGAATAAATAAACCAGTTGCCATGGAGAACGATTTAATTTTGTTTTACAGCTTAACTATGTGGTTTGAATAAGCGTACAAGGACGGTACTACACAGTGATCTCTTCGAACGAAACTGTCAATATAATTACGATCGAGCTTCGCCCGCCTTCGGCAGGCTCGCTTGATCTTACTATTATGTATGGGGTCATATATAATTACATATGAACCCATATATAATCATGCATGATTATATATAACTTTATATATGATTATATATAATCAATATAATCATATATGATCATATATATAATTAGACAAAAACTTTTTTAATCGGGTTTACACTGGTTACCCTGCTTTCATGCCGATATTATTCCGCTTTTGCACTGATTTAACACCGGTATTTTGAAACCGCGGAATTACGCCTCCTACACCGGTGTAATTTCATTTAACATCCGATGGCATTAAAATGACTCCATTTTAAAACTGCTCTTTTTACAGTGTCACTTTAAGGATATGACACAAGATACCTTTTTTGTAGAGAATTTAATTTCCTACAAAATTGTTGAATTAAAAAATTGGAAAAAACTCTTTGACATAGTTATTTAAGAAATAGAAAAACCAAATTTTTTACAATAGAGTTTTCAATTGGGAAAGGGACCCCCCCCCCGGGCGCTACCTCAATTTTTGATACAGAGCTGAAATTTTAGGAAGATTTTTTTTAACTTCCCGCTTAGAAAATCGATGATTTTCAAAAATTTCGGGAAGTTATTGTTTTCGCCCCGATTTTCGAAAATCGAGTTTTCATCAGATGTCGACGTTTTGAGGTCCTAGGAAGCTATTCTGACTATTTTCAGAATGATGTCCGTGTGGGTCCGTGTCCGTGCCCGTGTCCGTGTGTGTGTGTGTAAATGGTCTATAACTTTTTAACTAATGAATCGATTCGGATGTTTAAGGCGGCAATTGAAAGAGCTTCTTGGCCGTCAACTTTCCTAAAATTTCAGATTGTTTGATCAGTAGACTCGAAAGTATTGGCGTATTTTTCATTGATTTCTCAGAAACGAATTGAACGATCGACGCCGAAATCAAATCAGCTCTAGGACTCAATAAAATGCATCGAATACTGCCTTAATCATCTCAATCGGTTAATTTGTTCGAAAGATATCGTTAGAGAAAAAAATGATAGAAAACGTTTTTTTTTTTTTCAAATATCTTCAAGACGGCTGAATCAATCGCTTTCAAATTCTAATTAGCTCTAGAATTCAATAAATTTGCCTATTGCCACCTCAAACGTCAAAATCGGTTAATTAGTTCAAAAGATGTCAGCGTTGAAAAATTAAAAAAATAACATTTTATGTTATTTTTTCGAGATAAATCAAAATGTACTGTACTAAAATGTGTCTAAAATCTTATAAACTTTTCGTCTTTATGATCTCTTTCGATCATCATATAATGCCATCAAATTTGTTCTTTAATTTAAACCATATTATCAACGAAAAAATCGAAAAAATACAGTATTTAATCATTTTCTCAGATATTTTATATATTATTGCTTTGACCCAAGCCAAAACTCATTCCAATCTTGATTTTGATCACTGACATTGATTTCTGCCTCAATACATTTAGTTTATTAAACATAATCGGAAATTAAAATTTACAAACCTCTTGTTCATTAATGATTTTCGATTCTTAAACTTTTAAATTTTAGCATAAAGCATAACTTGTTAGAGTTTGAAAAGTTCATAAAAAAACAATCGCATGCAATAAGATTTTCGAACTCGAAAGTATAGTCATATTAATATTTTCGATTTCCTTAAGCTCGAAAACAGCGGGAAGTTTTGGGACTGGCCCGCAGGGCCAACCGACGCCCGGATTTTTTTCATTAATGCCGAGTAAAATCCTGGCTAATGAAGATGAGTTCAGTGTCAAAGACTAGCTCAGTGTTCCTAGCTAGCTGATTCAGCTAATAACGAGATCACCGTTAGCTAATTTTCTTTTCAAGAACATTTTTAGCTCATCAATATCTCGTGAGTGAACAATATTTGGGGCATTCCACGCCAAATCGGACGGTTTCAAAAATTGATTTTTCCGATTTTCTTAATTTTTTGGTATTTTTGAGTACCCCTCAAAAGAGGCTTCCTGGTAAATTTTCAGATTTTTTTGATCAATGATTCAAAAAATATCGAATTTTAGAAAAAACCGCTCTTTTTATGGTTTTTTGATCATAACTTTTGTAATAGTAGTCGAAATTCAATGTTTTTTGTTTCAAAATTTTCGTTTTTAGATGGTATTTACAGCAAAAAACACAAAACAAATATACGGAATGTTTTTAATCGAAATTTTTGAATTTTAATTTTACAACTGCGTTTTTAAAAAAAGATGTATCTTTCAATTTTCTTGAACATTTTCCATCTTTAACTTCTATCCATTCTGCAACATTGAAGCACGGTTCGGCAGTGGGCCTTCCATGATTACTATTTTTTTTTCGATTTTTGAAAATTGAAATAATTTTTTTTTCGCTATAAATAATTATCAGTTCCGATTTTCGACACTGTATACTTGTTTTTATTGCTTATTATAAATTGATTTTAATATTTTTTTGTTCTGAATAGGGATTTAAAAGCAGTAAGTAAAAGTTGTTGCTATTTATGAGTAGTTATAATAAATGCTTTTATTTATTAAGAAAAAACTACCTCGAAGCAAAAGAAACATTAGATTTGCTATACAATACAGCTAAGACCATTATAGGAGCTCAAAAATTCCATATAATTATTCGAAAAAGCGCAAAGCATGAAATAATCATTAATATAAAATTTTCGAAAGAACACGGAAATAATTAAACACGTTTGTGATACAATTTCGTCGCTTTTTACGAAAGTTATGATCAAAAAACCATAAAAAGAGCCGTTTTTTCTAAAATTCGATATTTTTTGAACCATCGACCAAAAAAATCTCGAAAGTCACCAGGAAACCATTTATTATTTACAGATGGCGCTGTACAAGAATTAAATCTTGATTCACCATTGCCTCACAGCTGGCTCAAAATAATTGATTATAGATGGCGCTGTTTTCAAATAAAAAAATTACTCACTGTAAGCTCACTATAAATATCTGGCCATTATGTCCCCTTTAGCCAATACACGGCATCTCTATGACAGAAGCTATTGAGTACTCACCTTAAATCGCCTATCTTTAAGCCCTTCTTGCTTCTAACTTGCTTTCCCTCGGTGTGAGAGGGGGCTTAAGAGTCACGTGATCAGCAATAAGCGTGGCAACTTGCACGTCTCTCCTCATAGCGTTGAGTTTTCGCCATAGTGCAAACATGCAAAAACTTTATTATCCAAACTTAAGTTAAAATAGCGGAAAAATCTGCGAACATCGATCAAATTCAACCTACAAGGATCTTTTACAGTGTCCAGCCCTCAAGATGAGCGAAGGAAGTAATAGTTCTGGACACGATCTCAACAGTTTAAAATGTCCAAGTGATGACAATATTGACCCTCTACTCCCAGAAAAGAGGACTTTTACCGAACATGATCTGGAATTGGAAATCTTAAAAACTAAGGTAAATCTATTGACTGGCATACGAGCAGAGAAGTAGGTTAGATACAATTCAACCCTCAGGGAAATTATGGATTCACCAGGCTTCGTAGAGCTTAAGGTCAACAATGAGCTCTGCCGTGACCATATCCTGGCGGAGATTTCGAACAAGAACGTCCGAGTAGCCCTGAGAAAGATTCCCCCTAGCGCTGAATACCTGTTCGAGCAAGAGAAGTTAACAGCTCTTATTATGTCGCTAGGAGTTACTCAATCCTGGCTTAGCACACCAGTCTATGTTGCTCGCAGAGGAGCGACACAGAGGAAGGATTCCGCTCTACTCAACACACCCAAGAGGATCTCCCACACCACAGCTAGACCAGGTCAACAAGCTTAAGGTACCACAGAAACACGTCAATCTAATATCTGTTTTAGATCTAAGCCAAAGAAGGCCTTCTCAAAGACCAGAAGCTCGGATTCCTTTCGCAAGAGAGCCGAGAAATGACTATATGGCCTCAGCAGTCTTCTCGGGTGGCTAGCTAGCAAGATTCCTGGGAAAGTGGCAGGAACTGAAGGCCCCGCAGGTAGTTCTAAAGATAATTTCTGGTTGCCACATCCCCTTCAGAAGTAAGCCAAAGCTACTTACTGACTGGCGAGTTTCCAATCTCAAAATTACTGTATCAAGGGATACGTCAGAAGAGATCGACTCTCTCAAGGCTCAGGGTATACTGGAATACCTAAATAATCCGGGACCCAGCTTTTTATATCTCTAATGTTCCTAGTGAAGAAATCCGACGGCTCCTGGAGACCGATTTTCGACCTGCGATATCTAAACAGACACGTAAAGAAACTGGAGTTCTTAACTTAATCTCCCATTGGCACATTCTAGACTTCCTCCAAGCAAGAGATTGGACAGTGAGAATAGGACAGTATTTTCATATCCCGATGATAGTCACATCGATGCTTCCTTCGACTCATTTACGGCAAGGAGCTATTACAGATAACGAGTTTCCCATTCAGCCTCTCATCTGCCCCTTACACCTTCATGAAAATAACGAACTGGATTGCGAAAATCCTTCGTTCACGAGGTATAAGAGTGGTTGTCTACTTGAACGATTTCCTGCTCGCATCACAAGACAGAAATCTATTGTTAAGGCAGATCAGGGATACAGCAACGCTACTGCAGAATCTGGACTGGCTATTAAACTACCAGAAGAGCGTCCTAGTTTCATGCTAGAAGGTGGAGTTCCTGTGGATGGTTTGGGACACCAAGCTGAACCGCATGAGCCTACCAGAGAAAAAAGTAGAGAAGATCCGAACTTTATCAAGAGGAATAAGGCAACAGCACAGCTGCCCACTGTGCCAGATGCAGCAGCTGCTAGGACCCCTGAATTTCGTGACCTTCATTACCTTCAGGGGAAGACTGCACTGCCGACAACTCCAGAGATTAAGTTCACAATTCAACCAAGACCGTCCACGGGAGAGACTTATGATCGACCAATCGATCATGGCAGAACTGAATTAATGAGAGGAGGCAGCAACTTTGTCATCTCCTTTGCACAAAAAACCGGTCTCAAACTTCCTAATGAACGATGCAGTGGATGCCGGTTGGGAGGCACAGCTGGATGGGACATTCATGTCCGGCATCTGTTCAAGAACCCAACAGTCTTAGCAGTTACAGGGATCGCACATTCTGGTACAGTCAGATAACCGCACAGTATTCACGTACATTGGAAAGGAGGGTGGCACGAAGTCTATGGAGATGCTGGACCTTATGTATTAGCTGCTTGCCCTGGTTGACAGGCACAGAATAACCCTGTCTGCATTTTACCTGCCCGGCAGGTACAATGGAATCGTTGACAGACTTTCAAGGAAAAGAAGGTTTCCAGAATAATACTTACTTCCCGCAGCTACAGACGAGATCTTCAGCAGGTGGGGCAAACCCGTGATAAATCTCGTTGCTTCAACCAGCTCGAAGGTGGTAGAGACTTCTGCATCTCTGTTTGGGTTTTTCCCCCTCCAAATCTCATTCCCCGAGTACTGGCCCACTTCAACAGTTCTTCTGGACCTGGTAACGGGTCAGACTCCATAGGAAGTCGAAAAATACACTACAAGTGTAGAGGATTGGGTGTGGGGACACCTGGTGAAGAACTGGTCCCAGAGACTCACAGAGCTCCTATTCACAGATGGCTCAACTGGCGTCAGCAGAACGAAGTCGATCCTGGTTCTCCCAAGGGCCACGAACTTGCCCAATTCATTGCTAGTCTACACGTCAAGGAGGGTCTGGATTACAGTACGATTTTAGTTCATAAATCTGCTGTATTCACCTTTTGCTCAGGAAGAGACTCCGAGACCCATTCCTCGAATTTCTTGGTTAGACGAGTGTAACGGGGTGGAATGCTCCTGCATTTTAATTTAAATTTAATTTCGACTCGCGTCAAAAGATCCGCCCTCCTTCTTCAACAACTGTCAATATTGAAGAAAATACAGGTACTGATGCGCCGGGGTCGCTACGGCCGAGTTTTCGACTTTTGGTTTTAGGAGTTAGCTAACCTGAATAGAGAGGTACGAGGCCCAGAGACGACGAGCTGTCGGTCTCTTGGCTCGCAGCAACTACCGTGGACAGACGTGCTCAACCACTAACACCTTGGTTTCCACTACTACTACTATCTACTACTACTACGACCCGTGCTGACATTCATATTCGTAAATGGGCCAAGAGCATATAAGCCGACTTTAGGTGGAAGCTTATTCTTATTTAATTAAGTTTTGTTTAAATTATATATATTAATAACTATTGTGGATTGGACCTGGTGGATTTGGAAAAGTTTGGAATGGACTGGTGGACTTGGAAGGAACTGGTTGGAGGTCTTTGGTCATGGAGGTAAAGGATCGGTGGAAAAAAGGACTGGTTTGGATTGGAGATTGTTGGAGTAAGTGAGTCGAGTCGTTTTGTTATTGTCGGGTTAAATATTTGATTTGTTAAATAGTATTTATTAATTGAAGAGTCGTTATAAATTAATTAATTTAGTAGAGTCAGTTATCTTTACCTAAGTCAGTCAATTTAGTCGAATCAGTTTCACCCGTCATTTATAATTATTGTTCATCGTTTCATTTATTATTTGTAAAGCGACTTCGTTTGAATAAATGCCATAGTTTTTATAGTTCGTATTAAAATATATGAATTACTTAAATTACTAACAACCTTCCTGATAAGTCAGGTATAAGATCTCTCTCTAATTTTAATACTGCGTGGTCTAGTACGGGATTATCTTCATCCTGAGATTCCACTGAGCATAGCTGGACAGGTACGTGAAACACCTTAAGTTTTACACATGTGTGGGTCCTTGTTTTATCAAAACCACAATCAATTGATAAAATAAGTGGCCCCATTACACAAATACTGACGGGTATTTCAGTCACAAAACCCGAAAGGGCCCATGCGCCAGTATGGGACGCCCAACTGCTTTTTGACTGACTTTCAACCTGTTCAAGAAAACTGATCCTTTTTGAAATATCAAGGAGGGCGGCGGCACTACTGCTTCTAGCGTCGGGTTGGAGGATCCATGACAACTCTGCTGAAATTCTCCAAGAATCACCTGGAAAATCCCAGGTCTCCGGATACTCAGGTAAGAAGTGAGGTGACACTTTATTTAAGCTCCCACACTCCTCAGGACTTTTCTCGCAAAGCTTCGCTTTGCGATAGAGGGCGTGGGTGCTAGCTCCGTTTAGTTGAAACCATAAAATTCGTTTAAGTATTACGGCTCGTCAATCCGTACGGTATTATCTCTATGTTAAATAATTTTTAAAGACGTATCTATGCCGAGAGAATTGTATTTTTGATTCCCGATAATAAAAATTGTTCAAGTTTCCTTTAAAACAAATTTAAATTTACTTGAGTTAAGCGATCGCTACCCCGATTCCTGGACATGGCGAACTAAAAGATCATTAAGAAAGCAAATTGCTAGGTCCTTCAACCTTCCGTAGCGTTACATTTTTGAACCGTACTTAACCAATTATGATAGGTTATGACAAAATTCCTTGAAATATCGACCATGAGGATAAATACAATAGCTAGATTTTAGAAAAACCTACTTAATAAAAATTGAATCATTTGTTCAAGAGATATCGTTAAGCCTTTGCGGCCACACCTCACCCAGGCCACATAACGGCCACACGGGGTAACTCCTTTTTTTTGAAAATTTTTTGACCAATTCATTTGAAAGGTATAAGACCTCTAATTCAACTTTCTTTAAGCCTGGGGTGACTAGTCACCCCATGTGGCCGTTAAGAGTTAACGAAAAAATTTTGAAAAGTGTTCTCGTCGAATTAAATAATAACGTTTAATTGATTATTCCCAAATTCTCAGCATCAGACACTTAAAAACTGCGTTGAGTGCCACCTCAAACATCAATATCGGTCTCTTAGTTCAAAAGATACCGACGATTAAATATTTAAATGATAACAATTGTTCTCATTTGTACTCGATAATTCACTATAATTTATCAAATATATCTAAAATTGAACCAAGTCTACCATCTTATCGTCTCTTTCAATCACTACAGATTGTATTGCAATCGTTTCGCTAAATTAAGTAATACTTTCGAAAAAATATAAGAAAAATCACTGTTTTTTACATTTTTCTCGGATATTTTATATAACGCTCTGATCTGATTCAAAAGCCATTTAGCATTCTATTTGAATCGCATTGATTGTTGTCCGAATCCATTGATTTCACTAAGCAAAATCGTCAATATAAATTAAAAAACTGCTTGTTAGAGCTCGAAGAGCTCAAAAATACGAATGGATTAAAAGATATCGTTGAGCTCTTCGAGCTCGTATATGTATTTTCAAAAAATTATTTTCGAGCTCCAAGAGCGAGAAGTTTCGGGGCTAGCCTGCAGGATTATTCTTGGAGCTTTTCAGAGCATTCACCTCAAGACGCACAGGTAAAAAATCATTTTTATTGATAAATTCAAATTGCACACTTTGAATGCCATGTAGAGAGGTAGTGCTTTATTTTTTAACGTTTTTTTTTTTACTTTAAATTCTTAATTTTATTTATAAGTATAACAAAAAAATTTGTAACTAGAATTTTAGTCATTTGTCACTAACATTATTAGAATTCGCCAAGAAATTTATAACGCAGTAAGTCAACAAAGTTGGAAACATGGAGAATACAGTAGACGTATATCTTCTGCCGTACTTAACGTGTGAATTATATTTAAAACAGATATTATGATTGAATTATAATTTTGTTCATTTTTAATTTATTCGTTATCATTTCACTTAATAGCACTTCTGACGGAAGAATGAAAAATATTTTGTTGTATATTTATTGATTCAATATGTTTCAAGTGAGTTCTTCAATTTATTTTTTTTTGATTTATTTTATTTTTATTCCATTGGAGGGCATGATTGAAATTGTGTGTATGTTTATGTATAAGGGGCACTTGAATTGTGAATGGATACAGACAGCGCAGTGTAGGTACGACGCTACAATTGGACTCGATTGTCGACGAAAACAAATAAGTCATTGATAGAAAAAGAAAAATAAGTTATGAAACAGATGACTGAAAAAGAAGGTTTATCTTGACACAATTGTAGACAGAAACAATTTTCTGGTAAAAAAAAAAAAAAAAAAAAAAAAAAAAAAAAATTTAAATAATACAGATGAACTTAGCGAGTCAGCAGTATATTCATTTATGACTTATTGATGGACGGAAAGAATTTTTTGATAAAAATTACTCTGTAATTTCGAGTAATCCTGGACCGTTGCAAAAAATTGGTATTTTTTGTTTTAAATTTAAATTTTTCCTTTAAATATTAACATTGCTAGCCTATGTTTTACTCTATTATTGAATAATTTTTTAAAGTCTTATATTTAATCGATTATTCATTTTACTCCATGCGATTAACTTTTACTCCCCAATATACCATTCTTTTAAACCCATTAATTTTTTGATGAAAAACTGCTTCTAACTCGAATAAATTTTCTTATTTATATGAAAGTAATTTTTACTATAAATTGCAGAGTAATATTTCAGTAGTCTCCGTTAATGTTCGGTTAATATCGGTTTCGATTAAATGTCTTTTATTTTGCTCGCGACAACTGATATGTTACGCACACAAACGTAAGTTTGGAAAAAAAGACAATCTCTGTATCTCTCTATAACTTAATATTTATTTTAAAATTAAAATAAAAATTTGTGTCTTTTCTTTTTCAACACAATACGAGTAATTTTTTTTTTTTTTATTCTTTTTCAAAATATTTATATTAATTCATATTCTAAGGTAATTAGATGGTTTTTTAATTTTTCATAGAAATTTCAGCCTATTCATTGTAATTTTTATTGTAAGTCAATATAAATTTTATATATTGAATCATCAACTTTTTATCATAACCGACAAGTAAAAATTGATCTAGAGAGAATTTATTTAATCAGCCGCTAGGTGTAATTTTTACTCGTAAGTATGAGTAAAAATTAATCTGATTGACTTTTACTCACTGAAAAAGTAAAAGTTCGTAATTCAAAAGTAAAAAGTCGTAATGGCCCAAGATTACTCGATTTATAGTAATTTTTAGAATAAATTACACGGCAATAGTCATATGAAAATTTTTTCCATGTGGTGATATTGACTCGCCAAATTCATCTGTATTATTTTAGAATTTTTATATTTTTTTATATTATATAAAAATTATATCTAATAAGAGGCAAAGAATACATTTTCAACTTCTTATTAAATTTTACTGAACAAGAAATCAACAAATATCAATTGTCGACTCAAATTGAACAAAAATAAATCAAGATTTTATGTGCCGCTCGGGTACTTGGTCATTATTTTTATTTCAAAAATTTTTACTACGGTAGATGCATACTTGGTGCACTTTTTACAGATGAAATCGGTTTTTTGGCTGATTTCACTGTTTTTTGTATAAAAAAAAAAAGAAAAGATAAAATCTAAATCCATGTAATATAATAACCTCGTAAACATGTATTGTTCTATGTCTATATTTTACCGTTATAAATCGTTAATGAATTTGTCAGGAATTTTTAATCTTAATTTACTTACTCAGAGCTGTGAAGTTTAAAAAGAATCACTCTACACATAAAATGAATGGAATGATTCAGAGGAAATTACTTAATTAACATTGAAATGAAAATGAATTCAACAGCTTGTAGAGATAAATAAATTAGTCATAAATAAAACTTATGTTTTATTACAATTAAAATAGAATCTAGATCAAAGAAAGTAAGAGAAAATCAAATTAAACTCAACTGACAATTAAAATATATAGTATCTTATCAAATTTTTATTGAAAGGCTGTATTGATATTTTTGTAAAAATTATGCATTCAGAATTTATTTACATTTATTAATATATTTATTAAAATCACCATAAACGGAGAGAAAAACATGGGAATTTTTTCCATTTTGCTTAGAAGAAATTCCTATGTTGACATAAAAAATTTTGCTTTATCAACATGGGAAATTTTACTAGGGAAAAAGGAGAATGTAACGATATTTTATGGAAATATTGTGACGAGTACGCGATATTTTTAAGTTTTAGAATTAAGTTAAAAAAAAAAAAAAAAAAAGGTGCGGGGCACCAGAAAATAAATAATATACGGCCCTGGGAGCAAGCACCGGAGAGCCTACGATGGCCTTGACGAGTCGTGGTAGGAGGGGAGGGTTAGTTCACCGACCGCCGCTAGAGCGCGTCGTCCCTTGCGGTATGGTCCCCAAGTAGAACGGATTGCTGAGGATTTATAAGCCGTTCGACGGGACTGCGAAGGCAATCAGTCTCATTCCGAGATTTATCCGACAAGCATCTTGGCATACCGAGGTACGAAAACCGGAGCAAGTGGACGACTAATTTGAAAAGGTATTTCCATTTATTTTAGTCTACTCTTGTAAAACAATTCATTCCATTTTATAACGTCGATTCGCATGATTTAGAATAAAATTATGTTGCTGGTATCTCCGGCGAAATAATTTTCTAAGTCCCGTTTAAAAATATAAATATTCAATCTAGTACTCCGGGTTGAATTATTTATTTCGCGACGATAAAGTTTAGGTGACCGTCGGATTGATTGGATTTCCGACTCCGGCGATCACAGCACGCGGTATCTGGCAAACAACTAGGCGCGGGTGTGTCGTGGAGCTGGTGTCCCGGCTTTGCACACCCAAGGAGAGGACGCTGAATGAGGATTTCCGCGTTCGCGATCCTCTGATTTGTTTTACGTAGAGCTTCTCTCTACGGTAGAGGGAGTGGGTATCAGTCCGCATTCAAGTACTTGGCTACCGCAAGCCTATCCATAAACCGACCGCGACTCGTCATACCGTTTATTTAGATAAAAAGTGATTATTAAAGTATGTTTATGAACCTTTACTGTAAATTTAAAAGTTTATGAAATAAAGATTAAAACAAGTCCGTAAATAAATTTGAAGTTATTTGTTGTTGCGCGATCCCCCACTTAACCCTGGGCACCGACGAGCTAACGAGCCCGGGGAAGCCACGATATTGAAAGTCGTGGCGAGGATTCTGATCCTTCCGTAACGTTACAATATTATCCACAAATTATAGAGATATCTTCCATATCACCATTGGAAAAATTTCCATGTAGGCATGTAGAAATTCCCTTTTTAACATTGCTGAATTTCTATATTGGCATGGGTATTTAAACTATGTCAGCATATAAATTTTTCCCATGTTACCACAGTATTTTCTTCTATATTGACATAGGGATTTTTCCTAGTTTAACAAGGAAAAGGTTCCTCTGTCAACATAGTAAATATTCCTACGTTAACGTTATAAAAATACTCATATTGACATAGGAAAAGTTTTTATGTCAACATAGAAAAAAATGCTATGTTGCATGGGAAAATTCCACAAGAAGCTAAAACTAACTAAACGCCAAATATCTTGGTCATTATTTTCATTTAGGCTTTAAAGCGATGAAATGAATGTGTGAAGGTTTTAAGATTTCCGAAAATAGAGTTTCAAAGTTTTCAAAGAAATTTTGTGTACTTTAAGTAAAATTTTTTTGTAGCACCTACCAATGAACACATGTTTTTATAAATTCAATTAATACAAACGTTTGCGTAAAAGTCAATTACATCGTAATTTCGACTGTATATAATCATCAATTTAATTAGTTAATTCAGATTTATTCAAAAAATTACGTAAAAAAAATATCAGTTTACAAATATTTTATTTTTGCATATATGGGAATTTCTACTCTTTTAACATGTGTAACGTTACGGAAGGTTTTAAAGTTCTCACGATGTTTATTCGCTATCGTTTTCCCTACTCTTTAGCTCGTCGGAAACCCAGGGTCAGGTTAAAGATCTCGTAACTCAGATAATTAATAAAATTTGTTTGTTCGACTTGAAATACCTTTTTTATTTAATAATATGTAAAAATAATAACAATATAAATTATAAGAGAAAAATATAATATAAACCAAGATACATCGTTACAATATTCTTATTTAAGTGTGACAAGCCGCGAATTCTTAATTTTACTCCTAACTGGGATTCGCGTCGCGACCGCGGAGACTCGACTTCTTTTCACCCCACGCTCTATCTAGCAAGTACCCCGGACCCTCTATCAGTAGGGAGAAGCCCTACTGCAAATTATAAAGACACCGGCCCAGAAGCTACGCCTCAGGAACCCGTCGTGTCTTCCCCTAGAGTACACGAAACAGGTAAAACCTTATTCCACGTGTAATCTGCCTAGTGGTTCGGCCAAAAAAATCAATCTATCTCGGCAATATTAATTCAGAGAACCTCTGAGTTAATA
Source organism: Microplitis demolitor (assembly GCF_026212275.2). NCBI lineage: Eukaryota > Metazoa > Arthropoda > Insecta > Hymenoptera > Braconidae > Microplitis > Microplitis demolitor. The sequence continues at coordinate 15,739,400 of NC_068547.1, read as the reverse complement.
TCCGACTATCCCCGATCAAATCTCAATTATATTTATTTAACAAGTTATGCTCATTACAATAGATGTAATTTAACCGTTTCGGCGCAAAAATAATACAGAAGAGTTTCCTCGATAACGTCCTCTGCTGAGAATAGTCCAGCTCGTGCGCACCGCTCGTACTGAACTCGTCTGCCGCATCCGTCACTTCGATCGGCTTATAAAACTTCTGAGCCTACTATCCCCCTTAGAAAATATTTTTAAATCATGCGCGCTCTAGCGGACGCCACCGCAAACATATTCCCCACTTTGCCTCTATCCCCTCCGCTCGGTCGCACTCTTCCCGTTGGACGCTCGGTCGCGCTTGTCACTCGCTTACTTTCTCTCTCGCACAGTAGTGGATTTAGGGTTGACGACGCCCTAGGCCCATGACGATATGGCGCCCTTTATTTCGTAACAGTGTGTGTGTGTGTGTGTGTGTGTGTGTATGTGTGTGTGTGAAATAATAATAAACCTCATAGGAGGCTTTATAACTTGCATTTGGTACAAATCCTAAGAATCGCACTACTATTTCTCCATTGTTACGTACATATCTAATAATAATAGTAAGCTGATCGACGTGGGCGATGTCAGGCGTAGAATCTACAATAATTCCAAAGTATTTAGCATTTTGCACTTCAGTAGAAATTTGTTTCAATACTTGATTATGTATTAACAATATAATTTCTTCATAGATTGTTTTTGATAAATATGATGTACTTCCACTTCCTGAATGCGCAAATGATTTCACGTGATCAGCTAAAAATGGATCAAATTCAGCAAGAAGCTACACTGTTCCTAAAAAATTACCGTTATGAGGATTCCCCAATTGTTCCGAATGTCCTCGGAATGGCAGTCCTCTTATTGATAGCGATTTGACGATTGCAACTACCCGATGTAAAATTTTTTTCCAATACGAAATTTCATGAGAGTTTTCATGACCTTCAACACGGGCTTTTGAATTTTTCCAATCACGAAAACCTTCGCCAGTAAAAGCATTTGTCTCATTATTATTGCCAAACAAAAGACATGGGGCACAAAATACCGATACTTTAGTTTCTGAATAAATTAACCACGCACGAGGTTTAACTTCACCATTTTTCATAATTCTTTTAAATAATTTTGTTGAACAAAATCGTGTTTTATCGCTATAAACATTCCTTGACTTTTCAAAATCAGCATTAATATTTTGTGGTGTACCATTGACAGCTACAAAATCTCGTGTTACTTGATTAAATTCCCATAAATACGGGTCCGTGCGAATTGTATAATCTTTAGATCTAGTTAAATCGCTAGTCGGTAAATTTATTGATGGAGAATCAAACTGAATTCCTTGAGTCTCTTGTTGTACAGTTTCTTCTAATATCTGCTAGATTAAGAATTTAGTTTAAAATCGATTGTAAATTAATATATTCATGTAAATATTAGTTATAAATCCTATATAGAAACAGAATTTAAAATTTTAATTATTAACTAGAAATATATAGTTTTTAAATTTTAAATTTCTATTTAAGCAACCCTTGTGAATAATTTTTTTATACCATGAAATTAATTATCATTTAATAAAATTTTAATACTTACTGCAGATGAAAATGATGATTGTACTTTGTTTTCATTAGAATTTGATATATTTGAAGAGGACGTAGTCATGAAAGTAGATATTTTGGGAATTTTTTTCAACAAATCACCTCTTTGCTGATTCTTTTGCTGTTTTTTTACGATTCTCAGCACCACTAGCTTTTTTCGAAAAGAACTCATGTTTTCTTCTTAATAAGATATTAAGAATTCAATAATAGAATAGAATAAAATTAAACAACACAATAGAATGTCAAGATCTGCACTCACTAAGAACTTTGAAAAGACTGAACAAGACTAAAAATATCGCAGCTCAATACTCGATAAAAAAAATAAATAAAATGTTAAACGAAAACATTGTATAACATATCGTTGCTTGAACACTAGTCTTGGGTAGTTCGCGAACGACCTAGGTCGGAAGAGCGCTCCTTTAGGTGAACTATGCGAACTAGTTCGCCGATGATCTCGCTCTTAGTTCTTTTTATAATTTTTTTAGCGTCGGTTTTACCAGACACTGGCGCTATGTGACCAACCGAGTTATTTACTTTTTCTGTGCGCGCCTTGATATTTCGATATCGATTCTAAACAACTTCACATCCACATCTAATATATAACGGACTTTGAGTAAATTTTTTGAACTAACAAATAAATCTGATTTTATGGTAAGTTTAATTAAAATTAATATTTTACTCTTCTATTTCCATTAATTGTTATAAATAATTGTTATTATTATATATCACGTTAACTAGCGACATATAACCTATAAATTTCGGTTGTATTATTTTCATTGTTTTGATTCATTCAAAAAATATGAAAACTTTTTTAGTTAGTTTTCTTTTATATTATTTCATTTCAATTTCCATATCATCAAATAGTCTTCAATACTTAGTTTCATAAAAAAATAAACTTGGGTATTTTTGCAAAATAAAATCAATTTTTATTGAATAACATTTATTTAACTCATCTTAATTTTGATTATTCAATATGGTATTTCCGTAAGAAAATATCTAGTACTAATTATGCTTTATTTTCACTAATATCTATAAACATAATAAAAGTTCTATTAATTAAAATTATAATTCAATCAATAAAATTTATTTGTTTCAGATTGATTGTAATAATGACATCAAGAAGAAAACACAGTTTTTTATGGATGCATTTCACTGAAGAAACTGAGAGTAAGAAAGCAAAATGTAAATATTGTTCGTCGTATATTAGCTTTGCTGGTGGTTCAAATGGCAATCTTACCCGACATATGAAAACAAAGCATCCTACAATTCCTTTAGCTCCGGAACGGCAAGATTTTATAGATTTATCTGATTCAGATCCTCATCAAACAAGTCAAACTGCATCAAGGAATAGTAATTCTCAATCCTTAGCAATTTCATCATCGTCATCGATATCAGCAGTATCATCGCTTCAAAATTCAATAATTCAATATATTCATAAGAAACCACCCATTCGAAAAGTTAAAGAAATCGACCGACAAGTTGTCAAGATGATTGCTAAGGGACATCATGCTTTAAGAATAGTTGAAGAACCTGAAATGCGTAAACTAATTCAACTAGTTTCAAATTGTCCTGGGTATCAACTTCCCTCTAGAAAAACAGTATCAACTAATTTAATGTCTAATGTCCATCAAGAACTACAAAGCGAGGCTCGAATAAAGATTAAAGCTGCAGTTGCACTATCTCTGACTACTGATGGTTGGACGTCTAGTAATAATGAAAGCTATATAGCTGTAACAGCCCATTTTATAGATGATGAAACCAAGCTTTGTTCTATATTACTCACTTGTGAAGCATTTAATGATAGACATACAAGCGAGAATTTATGTGACTTTTTGAGGAATGTCATGATAGATTGGGATATTTTGCATAAAGTTACTGCTGTTGTTAGTGATAATGCATCGAACATCATAAATGCTGTTAAACTTGGAAAGTGGCGATGAATTGGTTGCTTCGCTCACACTTTAAATCTTATCGTCCAAACTGCTACTAAAGAAATATCTGATGTTTTAGTGCAAGTTAAAAGTATTGTTGAATATTTTAATCGAAGTACCCAAGGACAAAACAAATTAGCCACCACGCAAAAACAACTCAATTTACCCGTTCTAAAATTGAAACAAGATGTCCCAACTCGCTGGAACTCGACTTACGACATGCTTCAGCGAATAATACAGGTGAAGGATGCTGTGATTACTACGATTGCTCTATTACGTCCCGATTTAAATATAAAGCAAGAAGACTGGGAGGTCATAGAGGAAGTTTTACCTTTGCTTAAGCCATTTTATGAAGTAACAATTGAAATAAGTGCCGAAAAAAATGTAACCTTATCTAAAGTAATAGTATTTAACAATTTAATTCAAGATTTCTTGAGGAAATATTTTTCCCAGAATCAAAAAATTATTTCAGTGCAATCAGCCTTGAAGAAAGGTATGGAGACTCGATTTAAAGAGTTGGAAAATAATATTTTATATGCTGAGAGTACAATTTTGGATCCTAGATTCAAAGCAAGATCATTGAAAAATCAAGACTATCGTGAGCGCGCAATCGAAGGTCTTAAAAATAAAGTCGGTAAAACACCATTGCAGTCGTTGCAATATAATAATCGAGAAAATTCTTCTAACACCACAACTGCTCTTGTGCCGGTATCATCAGTAGATGAAAATGGAAATAAAAAAGATTGTGTGAGCATATGGGATGAATATGATAGTGAAATAAGTAGAATAACAAGACCTGAAAACAAAACTGTGGCTAGTATTCGTGAAATTGATAAGTATCTGAATGAGGAGTACTTGGATCGTAAGATGGATCCTCTGCAATGGTGGCACGAAAGACGTCATACATATCCTCACTTATATGCATATATTTTAAAAAGATTTTGTATCGTCGCAACATCTGTGCCTTGTGAACGAGTTTTCTCAGGGGCAGGACAAATTATTACTCAACGACGCAAATTATTGAAACCGAATAAAGTTTCGACACTCTTATTTTTACATAGTAATATGTAGAAAATAGTCTTTAAAGTTCCTAACATGTGATGGCTATCGTGATATTTTTAATCTGATACTATGAATACGACGGATTTTTATCTAATTATTAATATAAATTATTTAATTTATTCATTTTTACTTAAGAAAGAAATCTTATGTGATATAAAAAAATGTCAACTTTAATTGTAATGATTCGCACTTTTCAAGTACTGTAATATAATTACGCATTATACTAGGAATAAGACTAGCTGTTGACTAATGATTAACATAAATTATTTAATTTATTCATTTTTACTTAAGTAAAAGATCTTATGTGCCATAAAAAAATGTCAACATTGATTGTAATAATTTGCACTTTTTAAGTATTGTAATATAATTACGTACTATACTAGGAACGAGACTAGCTGTTGACTAATCATTAATATAAATTATTTAATTTTTTCATTCTTATTTAAATAAAAAATTTTATGTTCTATAAATAAACAGAACCTGCAATAATCATAAATATATTTTTTTCTCTATTTATTGTTTTTATTAAATTATTTAAAAAAAAAAGAACTAATGAACTAAAAGAACGAACTAGTTCGCCATTGGATTATGAACTAAATTGAGCGCTCTTAGTGGTGACCGATTAAGCCCAAGACTATTGAACACGTCGATGCCTGTAAACGAGAGCTGTCTAGCTCTAGTCTCGAGTTTCGGTGTCCGGTATCCTCCCAAAAGTAAACATATGAACAATAACGATGCGTCTACTTGAAGTTCGAAAAATTTAGATAGAACATGATGCTCGTAACTAACTTGAGTTATTGAGATTAACATTGAGAATTCTTAGCAATGTTGTTAGAAATGTAATTAATGTTATTAAAAATGGTTATAAAATTTTTTTTATTTAATCAATTTTCAAAGATCTTACACAGAAAGAAAGGATATCTTGGCGTAAGAAATTTTTTCTTGCCGCAAGAATATTTTTGGTATTGAATGAAAACGAAAATTTTCTTGGTTCAAGAGCAAAATTTTCTTAAATTTAGTCATCTTGGCATAAGATTTTTTTTTATTCAACCAATATAATATATGTTTCTTGAAGTAAAAAATATTTTCTTAAAGTGAGAAAAATAAATATTTTACCCCAATATATAATCAATTGTCCGAAAAGTAAAATATTCTTTCTTGAAGAATAATTTATTTTGAATCGAGATGATTTGTGACTCGAGTCAAGAATTAAAAGTACTCGATTCAATGGTAAGAAATGTCTTGGCTTAAGTATTTGTTGTGTTGCGGCAAGTAAGCGTAGACGTTTGAACCAACAGCAACTGCGCTCACGGCTCAACGCAAAAATTCTCTTGGGAAAGCTAACTATACTATACTAAAGTGGCGGTAGTTTAGACTCTACATTGTACAGTGTGCTAACTAGATATGGGTAAAGTGAACGAATGTTCAGGAAATGGTC